>NC_052513.1:42872331-43137331 GCF_014356525.2 Nilaparvata lugens | reverse complement strand
CAACAAGACAATATATTATTTAATGATTTTATATTGAATATTCATTATTGGGATTGTATATTCTCTTAATTGACCGAGCGAAGTGAGTTCTAAGATTTAAGTCGACGGTTTGGCATTTCTCTTAATGTTTATATGTTGCGCATTTACGGCGAAACGCGGTAATAGATTTTCATGAAATTTGACAGGTATGTTCCTTTTTTTATTGCGCGTCAACGTATATACAAGGTTTTTTGGAAATTTCGCATTTCAAGGATAATATAAAAGGAAAAAGGAGCCTCCTTCATACGCCAATATTGGAGTAAAAATCAGACTATAGAAATTATACATCATAAATCAGCTGACAAAGTGATTACACAGATGTGTGGAGAAGCCAGTCTATTGCTGTATTTCCATATAGTTTCAATCAGATACTTATGGATGAAAATACTTCGTGAGCTTCGTGATACTTCGTGAAAATACTGTTCACAGAACTACTAGTTAATTATATTTTCCTACAGTTACGTTGAAAAGTGGCCATTGCTGCACTGATTACAGAACGCAAAGAATCACTTTTCCGCTCTAGTGCGGGAAAAATTTTTCTGCACTCCAGATTTGCAACATGGCAACGCAAAATACTTAGTAGGTTGTATGGAGCAACAGTGCAGCAAAATCAAAATGAAGTTGGTAACAGTGATGCTGTGGCTGCTATAGTGAGCAGAGGTGCAACGAAGCACAACGCGCTAATTATTATTCATTATATATTATAACCAAGGACAACGAGGACTTTGGGATTTTAGGATTAAGGTTTTTATCAATAATAAAATTACACAGAAAAACATTTGATGGATTTCAGGCAATTTTACCCATAATTACCCACTTTTCATATTCAATGGTAACTGTAGGAAAAACTTAATGTGAAATACGTGCGCAAAGTTCCTCTGCTGCACTCAAGTAAACGTTTCTTTCGGTGCAGCAAACTGTCACTTTGCGCACTAGTTGCACAAATAACTATTCCGTTGCAGGATCTCTGCTTTTCCACTGCCTTCTGTAAAGGACAGTTGATACCGTTATATCTGATGTAATAATATTAACTGTTAATTTTGTTTAAAAGATCGATTATAACTCATTCGTCAAGAATATATATTTTTCAATGATTGAATAATACATTTTTATAATTAAGATTGAATATTTAGTTAATTATATTTCTACATTGTTTGAAAACGATCCGGCAACGTTGTGGAGCTTCCAAAGGATAGCGCTATCTTCTTTGTCGAATGATAGACAAGGATAGCAAGACCAATGTTAATCAAATATTGCTATTGTAACGTGGACCTCATCATAGCAACCTCTAATACATTAGAGGTGGCTATGATCTCACTCTCTCTGCCGGTCTGTCCTTTTAAAAAAAGTTAGATTGTCTCTTCTCCATTTATGGCTACTTATAATATGAATAGAAATACAAATTTCAGTAACCTTTTTTGAATTATTTTATCACAACATGTTTCAACATTCATGCCATTTTCAAGTGATTCGAAGTAGATAAATGAATACTATTTATAGAGTATCATAAGTAAATGAATAAATACTATTTATTCACTTCAAATCACTTGAAAATGGCATGAATGTTGAAACATATTGTGATAAAATAATTCAAAAATCTGGTGTGGCCCACTCACAAAACTTTCCTTGCCGCTATGAAAATTTATAATACCTGACGCAAGTGTACAGGCGCATCTCAAGTCTACTTATATAAACAAAGATCTGAGCCAGCTGGTGACAGGACAATAACGCTGGAGACATACGAGTTCTGCTATCTCTTCATAGTGAATCATTTAATAGAATCAACAGTGCCAACAGTTTGCAATTGGATAATCACATTTTCTCGAATTTTGAGCTTATTTTTAATTTTAGGTGAAAATGTTACAAAACATTAGTTGTAGAGATTCTCATGCGAATTCTTTTCCACTTGAAATTTTTTGTTTAAATTGTATCTGAAGCCTGATAATTGAGAATCTAAAATCAAACTTTGCATAGATGGGGCGGAGCTCCTGAAATGTTTACAGATATGGGACTTGTGGCAGTTGATAGAGCTTATCAATGACTATTTCAGGTATAAATTTGATCAAAATCGTTTGAGCCGTTTTCGAAAAAATCACGAAAAACCCTATTTTTGACAACATTTTCTTCATTTTAGCCGCCATCTTGAATTGCATTTGATCGAAATTGTTCGTGTCGGATCCTTTTAAGGGAAAGACCTTAAGTTCCAAATTTCAAGTCATTCCGTTAATTGGGAGATGAGATATCGTGTACACAGACGCACATACACTCATACACACACACATACAGACCAATACCCAAAAACCACTTTTTTGGACTCAGGGGATCTTGAAACGTGTAGAAATTTAGAAATTGGGATACCTTAATTTTTTTTTGGAAATCAATACTTTCCTTACCTATGGTGATAGGGCAAGGAAAGTAAAAAAGGGTGCTGAGATTTGTATTTCTGTTCATTTCAAAAAATTAAATATATGTAGTGGAACAGTAGTATTACCTATCCCTTTGTTGTATAGAATAATGATATGGGAAAATGTGAAAAAATATTTCAGGATGCTTCTCATTATAATGTCAAGGAGAGTTATTACCTTATAGAATTTAAAAAGGGACATGGATTGTTGAATTCAATTGGTTTCAATTATTATTTTGCTCAATGATGGACTATTTCAGATGAATAGCGTGCTCAGTTATGAACACAATAATACCTAATTTATTGTTCATTTTGGAGCGTTCATATAAACAGACAGAATGGTTTCTGAATGAAATATTTTATACTAGCACGTAACCCATGCTCCGCAAGGGTCTATTTTAAAACCTGACAAACTGAAAACTTGACGTAATGAAATTTTGAAGAATTGAAAATGGGCATCTAACCATCCTCGGTTAATTAAGGATCTATTTGCAAAATTTCAAGTTAATCGGTCTAGTAGTTAGACGTGATGATGCGTCAAACATAGTTTTCCTATCCTGTACGTGTATAAACCAGGTGTCTACTTTATTATATTATAGATTATTGTCGAGGAAAAATATCGGTAAAGGTAGAGGATAAATTGTAAGAATGTTGAAGCAATCACACATCACACACTGTGGCTATTTGATGAAGCAATGCAGTTTTGATCAAATCCTAGAGTTCATTGACATCAAGAAATACAAGGTGAGAACCTATTGAATGATATTAAGGCTGTGCAAAGGCTAAAAATAAACTTTTTACTCGTGATATTTCAAATAGTTCGAATATTTTTCAAGTTTTTCGATTTGTGTATCATCAAGCTATCTAAATGAAAAAGTTTTCTCAGAAAAACATTTTTTTCCGACCATTACTTTTTGAGATATGAGCGACTGAAGTTTGAATTTTTGGGACAGAACATTTCAAATTCGGTACGATATAAATCCATGACATTTAGAGGATAGATTCTTCATGGTATTGTTGATCTAGTAAAACAAAAACTTTCTAAAAATATGAATTTTTAAGATAGTTATTCAATTTACTAAAAATAACCAAAAATAACTTTTAGTTGAATTATTTTTGGTAAATTGATATTTTCAGAAAATTTTTGTTTCACTAGATCAACAATACCATGAAGAATCTATCCTCTAAATGTCATGGATTTATATCGTACCGAATTTGAAATGTTCTGTCCCAAAAATTCAAACTTCAGTCCCTCATATTCCAAAAAGTAATGATCGGAAAAAAATGTTTTTCTGAGAAAACTTTTTCATTTAGATAGCTTGATGATACACAAATCGAAAAACTTGAAAAAATATTCGAACTATTTGAAATATCACGAGTAAAAAGTTTATTTTTAGCCTTTGCACAGCCTTTTAATATCATTCAATAGGATCTCACCTTGTATTTCTTGATGTCAATGAACTCTAGGATTTGATCAAAACTGCATTGCTCCAACAAATAGCCACTGTGTGATGTGTGATTACTTCAACATTCTTACAATATCATCCTCTACCTTTACCGATATTTTCTTCGAAAATAATCTATAATATAATAGAAAAAAATATCACGAGTAGAAAGTTCATTTTTAGCCTTTGCACAGCCTTAAGGAATTCAAAACATTCATTATTCTATATTTTTCCAGCAATCACACATCACAACTGCGGTTATTTGATGAAGCAATGCAGTTTTTATCAAATCCTAAAGTTCATTGACATCAAGGAATACAAGGTGAGAACCTATTGAATAATAGTTAAGAATACAAACATTTATTTTTCTATATTTTTCCAGCAATTACACATTACGCCTGTGGTTATTCGATGAGGTAATTCATGATGACTGAAATGATTTAAACAGGTTTCATACTATTGACAAGAGGTAAACGCAGTCCAGAGGCGTTGTAATTGCAAACATTACCGACCTTTTCTTGAGGCATACTCATTGCGAAAATATTTCTTGTCAATTATTGTTATCAGAGACACCTTTCGTTTGCAATTGAGTAATGAGGTGTTCCAATTTTTCATAATTATTATTGAAATTATCCGTTCACCTGTAGTATTGCAATTGCAGTAACTATATGGTAACTGAATAGTTATTGGAAACTATAACTATAACTATAACTATAGTTATTGTAAACTATATAACTATTAATTAATAGTTATTAGTTAATAGTATTAACTAATAGTTATAACTCGATTATTTATTATGTGATCTGATTATTATTGGAATGATAATAATTATTGAAATGATCTGTTCACTTGCATTACTGCAGTACTACTTATAGTGATTCTTTATTGATTGATACAATAAGTACATCATCAAAATGATAGGGAGAGAAAAAATAAGGTAACCTTGTGCTATTCCTCTCCCAAATTTAGATAAGGTTACACATAGTCCGATATAGGTTATCTTGTAGCTGTTCACTTCACAAAATTTTCAGTTCTTAATATTATTTTCACAAAGAATGTTTTTACTTTCCTTGCCTATTACCATAGGTAAGGAAAGTATTGCTTTCCAAAAAAATTAAGGTACCCTAATTTCATGTTTTTATACGTTTCAAGGTCTCCGAGTCCAAAAACATGATTTTTGTGTGTATGTGTGTGTGTGTGTGTGTGTGTGTGTGTGTTGTGTGTGTGTGTGGTGGGTGTGTGTGTGTGTGTGTGTGTGTGTGTGTGTGTGTGTGTGTGTGTGTGTGTGTGTGTGTGTGGTGTGTGTGTGGTGTGTGTGTGTGTGTGTGTGTGTGTGTGTGTTGTGTGTGTGTGTGTGTGTGTGGTGTGTGTGTGGTGTGTGTGTGTGTGTGTGTGGTGTGTGTGTGTGTGGTGTGTGTGTGGTGTGTGTGTGTGTGGTGTGTGGTGTGTGTGTGTGTGTGTGTGTGTGTGTGTGTGTGTGTGTATGTGTGTATGTGTATGTCTGTGAACATGATAACTCCATTCCTAATCAGCCGATTGATTTGAAATTTTTAACTTAAGGTCCTTATACCATGAGGATCCGACAATAAGAAATTCAATGAAATGGAATTCAAAATGGCGGGAAAAATGGCGGATAATTACTAAAAAAAACATGTTTTTCACGGTTTTCTCGAAAACGGCTCTAACGATTTTCTCCAAATTCATACCATGGATAGCTATTTATAAGCCCTATCATCTGACATGAGTCTCATTTCTGGGAAAATTTCAGAAACTCCGTAATATTCTTGGGAAAAATGGCGGATAATGACTAAAAAACCATGTTATTCACGGTTTTCTCGAAAACGGCTCTAACGATTTCCTTCAAATTCATACCCTGTATAGTTATCTATCAGCTCTATCAACTGGCATGAGTCTCCTTCCTGGGAAAGTAATGGGGGGTCCACCCCATCCTTGAGAAATGGACTTAGTAACCTCCTTCTCGTGCATGAGGTAGGTAGGTAGCGCAGTTCATAAAAAGAACACATAGTCGAGATATTTCATCTGTAGAACAGCTGTTTTGACGACTTTAAAAAAATGACGACTAAAAAAATCATCGAATTTCACAATTTACACAAAGGAAAAAGTACTCTGTAAACAATAATTTCTACTGACAAGGAAATGGAGGGAATGGTTGAGGGAAGGAATATGAGAGGAAGACTAGGCTGGAGTATATGAAACAATTGCTACGGGATATGAGATGTGGATCATACTACGAGCTGAAGCGGAAAGCGGACGACAGAAAAGCATGGAGAGCTGCTGCCAACCAGCCTACGGCTGTTAACCAAAGAGAGAGAGAAACAATAATTGTAGAGATTTTCATGCTCAATCTACTCCACTTGATTTTTTTTCGTTTCAATTGTATCTGAAGGTTGATAATTGGAAATCTATCTGCATCTATGGGGCGAAGCTCCTGAAATTTTTACAGATATGGGACTTGTGGCAGTTGATATAGCTTATCGATGACTATTTTAGGTATGAATTTGATCAAAATCGTTGGAGCCGTTTTCGAGAAAATTGCAAAAAAAACCCTGTTTTTGACTACATTTTCGCCATTTTAGCCGCCATTTTGAATTGCATCAGATCGAAATTGTTCGTGTCGGATACTTATATCGTAAGGACCTTAAGTTCCAAATTTCAAGTCATTCCGTTAATTGGGAGATGATAATATATCATGTACACAGACGCACATACACTCATACACACACACACACACACACACACACACATACAGACCAATACCCAAAAACCACTTTTTCGGACTCAGGGGACCTTGAAACGTATAGAAATTTAGAAATTGGGGTACCTTAATTTTTTTTCGGTAAGCAATACTTTCCTTACCTATGGTAATAGGGCAAGGAAAGTAAAAATGATAGGGAGAGAAAAAAAGGTAACCTTGTGCTATTCTTCTCCCAAATTTAGATAAGGTTATGTCATAGTCCGACATAGGTTGTCTTGTACTTGTTCACTTCACAAAATTTTCAGTTCTTAATTATTTTCACAAAGAATGTTTTTGAATTTAGATGCTTCAAAACCAAAAATAGAAGAAAAATAGTTATTGAAACTATATATGCAGTGACATGAGGATTCATGTAATCCAATCATAGTGAGGTCCACGTTACAATGACAGTGGAGAAAAGATAGTTGAACAACGTTGCCGATTCTCTGCCTTGTCACTGCCTTCTGTAGAAGATACTGATACCGGTATATCTGATGTATTAATATCTAGCGAACTGAAAGCTTAAACATTGAGCAGCAGAATAGTATGAATGGAGCCCTATGATTGGTTATCAGCTGTTGACCAATGAAGGCTGAGCTCGACTGTCATTGGCCGAGAGTAGACACGCCCAAGTTCTCAAGTACAGTATTCCAAATATGGTCATAGAGAACCGATAAACAATAGATGAAGAGGGAATTTGTAACTAATAGAGCAAAATTGATGATATGAGAAAGAATGGGAAAGGAGTAAACATAAATATGAAGAAAAAATCTCAGTACCCTTTTTTAAAAATATTTTATCATAACATGTTTCGGACATTGATGCCATTTTACACCACCATGTACGCATCACGCTCCGTCACCGGCTTCCGTGGAGGGGAAGAGCTCCTCAGCAGTGACGGTTGTCACTCACAGGTCTACGATCAACAAATGTCCAAAACATGTCGTGATAAAATATTTCAAAAAAGGGTACTAAGGTTTTTATTTTCTTTATATTTATGTTACAAGTAGCCCTATACAGAAAAGAGATAAAGGAGTAAACAATTTAAAAACCTAGTAAACACGAAAATAGTCATTAAAATATCTCAGCATTTTTGTTATCTACTTCTAGTCGATGTTGATCGTTAAATTTTCTCTGAAATCGATGATTACTTCTCTAACATTACTACCTACCAGTTCATCAAGAGTAACAGACTTATTGCCGGTTGCACAAACGCCGATTAAATTTTAATCGTGATTGATTCCACGAGAGCCGTCTTATCAAGAAGGCCTTCTCTGATTGGTTCTCGTGAAATTAATCACAGTTAAAATTTAACCGGCTTTTGGCCTTGGAGTGTAGCTCAATTTTATAGAAATGAGATTATAGCAGCGGAAGCTCATTCAATCAAGAATTGAAAGGGAAAAAACGATAACCTTGTGCTATTCCTCTCCCAAATTTAGATAAGGTTACACATAGTCCGAGATAGGTCGTCTTGTACTTGTTCACAAAATTTTCAGTTCTTAATTATTTCACAAAGAATGTTTTTAAATTTAGATGCTTCAAAACCAAACACAGAAGAAAAATAGTTATTGAAACTAGATATGCAGTGACATGAGGATTCATGTAATCCAATCATAATGAGGTCCACGTTACAATGACAGTGGAGAAAGATAGTTGAACAACGTTGCCGATTCTCTGGCTTGTCACTGCCTTCTGTAGAAGATACTGATACCGGTATATCTGATGTATTAATATCTAGCGAACTGAAAGCTTAAACATTGAGCAGCAGAATAGTATGAATGGAGCCCTATGATTGGTTATCAGCTGTTGACCAATGCAGGTTGAGCTCGACTGTCATTGGCCGAGAGTAGACACGCCCAAGTTCTCAAGTGCAGTATTCCAAATATGGTCATAGAGAATCGATAAACAACAAATGAGTAAATTTGTAACTAATAGAGCCAAATTAATGATATGAAATGAAATGGAAGAAAAGTATAAAATTGTAAAAGCAAATAAACACGAAAATATTCTCTTTTCTATATAGGGCTACTTTTTATAGAAATAGAAAGAAAAATTATATCGCAGTACCCTTGTGAATTATTTAATCACAATATGTTTCGGACATTGATGCCAGTTTGAAGTGATTTTCAGCAGTATTTATTTATTTATGTACTCGATATCAATATTGAATGAAAAAAGACTAAGAAATTGTCAAAAAACCACTGATTTATTGATAATTAAAAAGCCGGTTTCGGTTATTACACCATTGTCAATCTCTGATAAACTTTATCAGAGATTGAGTTTATCAGAGATTGACAATGGTGTAATAACAGAAACCGATCTTTTTAATTATCAATAAATCAGTGGTTTTTGACAATTTCTTAGTCTTTTTTCATTCAATATGAATAATTACCACAATATCAACTTCTCAACTACACAAAAAATACTCGATATCACTTGAAAATGGCATCAATGTCCGAAACATGTTGTGATGAATAATTCATAAAGGGTACTGAGATTTTATTTTTCTTTCTATTTCTACGAAAATACTCATTGAAATATCTCAGCATTTTTGTTATCAACGTCTAGTCGACGTTGATCGTTAAATTCTCTCTGAAATCGATGATTACTTCTCTAACATTACTACCTACCAGTTCATCAAGAGTAACAGACTTATTGCCGGTTGCACAAACGCCGGTTAAATTTTGATCGTGATTAATTCCACGAGAACCAATCATCAGAGAAGCCGTCTTATCAAAAAGGCCTTCTCTGATTGGTTCTCGAAAAATTAATCACAGTTAAAATTTAACCGGCTTTTGGCCTTGGAGTGTAGCTCAATTTTATAGAAATGAGATTATAGCAGCGGAAGCTCATTCAATCAAGAATTGAAAGGGAAAAAACGCCCACTTATTGCGTTGAATACTACAACGTTCCACTCTGATTATACGAGTATTTATTTGTCACCTGGTTCACGCGAGCTCTAGCTGAATTCAAAAATATCTATATCAAAAATATCTATATATTGTTCATTGATATGTTGATTATCCATGACAGCACAATGATAAAAATCTGGTGTGGCGCACTCACACAACTTTCCTTGCCGTTATGAAAATTATTGATCACCTGACGCTAGTGTTCTCGCGCATATCAAGTCTACTAACGTATAAACAAAGATCAGAGCCAGCTGGTGACAAGACAATAACGCTGGAGACATACGAGGTCTGATATCTCTTCATAGTGAATCAATAATAGAATCAACAGTTGCCAACAGTTTGCGATTGGATAATCACATTTTCTCGAATTTCGTGCTTATTTTCAATTTTAGGTGAAAATGTTACTGAACATTAGTTGTAGATATTCTCATACTGAATCTTTTCCACTCAAATTTTTTTGTTTAAATTATATCTGAAGCCTGATAATTGAGAATCTAAAATCAAACTTTGCATAGATGGGGCGGAGCTCCTGGAACTTTTTCAGAAATAGGACTTGTGGCAGTTGATAGAGCTTATCGATGACTATTTCAGGTATAACTTTAATCGAAATCGTTGGAGCCGTTTTCGAGAAAATCACAAAAAACCCTGTTTTTGACAACATTTTCGCCATTTCAGCTGCCATCTTGAATTGCATTTGATCAAAATTGTTCGTGTCGGATCCTTATAGTGAAAGGACCTTAAGTTCCAAATTTCAAGTCATTCCGTTAATTGGGAGATGAGATATCGTGTACACAGACGCACATACACTCATACACACACACACACACACATACAGACCAATACCCAAAAACCACTTTTTTGGATTCAGGGGACCTTGAAACGTATAGAAATTTAGAAATTGGGGTACCTTAATTTTTTCGGAAAGCAATACTTTCCTTACCTATGGTAATAGGGCAAGGAAAGTAAAAACGTTCATCTATACTATAATGAAGGGAAGAATTGGCTTATACACGTGTACGGGACAGGAAATTCACTTGTGACGACGCATCATCACGTCCGAACTACTGGACTGATTAATTCGAAATGTTGCATATTATAGATTATTAATTCACCGAGGATGATAATAGGCCTATTTTAAATTCTTCATGATTCCAGTAGGTCAAGTTTTCAGTTTGTCAAGTTTTTAAATAGACCCTTCCAGATCACGGGACTCCTGCTAGTCTATAATATGATAAAGGAGAGAATTAGCTTATACAAGCACGGTATAAGAAATTCACGAGTGACGCAACATCACGTCTAAATTGAAATTTACCATATTGACTCTTAATTTACCGAGAATGATAATAGGCCTATTTTTAATTCTTCATGGTTTCAGTAGGTCAAGTTTTCAGTTTGTCAAGTTTTAAATAGACCCTTGCAGAGCACGGGTTACCTGTTAGTTTTATATAAAAGTTTATTTAATTGTGTTGTGATGGATTTTTTGAGAATGAATGAATTATTTTGTTTTATTAGTTATCCTCTCAACATGGAGAGAGAATCACTATAATAGAATGTTAAGTTTGAGTTTTTTGTCCTGCAAAATTATTTATTTAATATGTGAATATTCCCTTTTTTAGTGATAATACTGTGAGATATTTCTTCCATGTTTGGTTTTGAAGCATCTAAATTTGAAAATCTAGTTTGTGAAAATAATTAATGTCTGAAAATTCTGTGAAGTGAACAACTACAAGACTTAACCTGTTTCGGACTATGTGTATCCTTACCTAAATTTGGGAGAGGAATAGCACAAGGTTACCTTAGTTTTCCTCTCCCTATAATTTTTTTGATATACTTATTGTATGAATCAATAAAGAATAATTATTTGATAATTCCTCATACGTTATCTTATTCATTATTGCTCTTCTTTCTTAATATTCAATCCATATTCATTTTCTTTACATTTCCACATATCACGAACTATTCGAGGCTTCCTTTTCTCAAGAAAATTCATGAAGATTCAAGAGAAATCTATCTCCTTGCTCTTCACAACAACATCCGACTTTCACTCACATATCTCTGATGAACTCATAAATATTTAGATAATTTTTGTTTATGAAGATCATGAAAATTCATAGAGGTCTCCAAGTCTCTCTCTATTGTTACATAAGCGTGAAGTGGAAAATAATGCAGATTGTAAACCATGAAAAAGGATAGAAAACCATGAAAATAGTGTAGACATAGATTATAAAACCGTGGTGTGAATATTCAGATAGAACTTATAAATATTTAGATAATTTTTGTTCATGAAAATCATAAAAATTCTTAGAGGTCTCCAAGTTTCTCACTACATCTCTACTGTTACATGAGCGTGAAGTGGAAAATAATGCAGATTGTAAACCATGGAAAAGGATAGAAAACCATGAAAGTAGAATAGAGTATAAAATCGTAGTGATTTAAACCTATAGGAAATGTTAACATGTTACACAATGCTTGTAAAATGTTATAATCCAGTTCATGAAAAAAACATTCACGGAACTACTCTGACTTTCAACGTTACAACCACACCTACATGGTAAATCCATTAAATGTGAGGCCTAAAACATGATTTGAAAGGTTTTGCAAATGTCGTACCATTACAGTGCATATCTGAGTCATTATACTCATTAATGATAGTGAAGATTACGGTGCAAATCCTGAGTCATTAATGATATTCAAGTCTTAGATCAGCAGGATATCTTTGAAGTGTTCCTGAAGACAATTGAACTTTCAATGATGCCTATCACTTCCATAGTGAGGTCCACGTTGTAATGGCAGAGGAGAGAGATGGGAGAACAGTGTTGCCGATTCTCCATATGAAATCACCTTTCAATAGCTTCCCAAGTAACATTTATTGAAGTTACCGTACATCTCAAATCTTTGTTAATCAACACTTTATCAGCTTGATACTTTTGTGACAACTTAATTCAATTGTTCCACTTGAAAAATAAAATATTGATGCAGAAATAAATTGGAAGAAATTATAGAATCAGTCATCTAGAATAAGTTATTAGCCTAACCATCTAAAGCCGTGTCCATACTGAACAAATGCTCGACAAACATGTTTGTTGAAACAGTTTGGGCAAATTTTAGTATGTTTGACAAACAATGTTTGCCTGTGGCCAGTGTGGACGCGTCACCAAACAAAATATTTGTAAGTGAGGAGAACAGGTTTTAGATTTCACAACAGCTGTCAACACTGGAAATGTTGGAAAAACAGTAATTTTTTGTTTGACAAACAATGATTGTTCAAACTTTTAAAAATGTTTGTCCCTGAGCTCCTCATTGAACATGTTTAACGAAGATGTATGTCGAACATTTGTTCAGTGTAGACACGGCTTTAGAATCAGTTAGATTCGTCCCATTCAGTTGGATATTTTAATATAACTTGCTTTCTATTCTCTTTCTATACTAATTTCTAATCAAATAATTTACGGTAAGTTTCAGCCTTCATTATCAAGAAGGCACTGAACGCGGATCTTCTCCTATTGTAGATCATGTTACAATGAATTATCTGTTGTTTAGAATCTAGATGCATGCTGAGGCAGATCAAAATCATGTCATGAGATCCTCCCACTTCTGAAGTGAGTCATAGCCGGGTTTCAAGTTCGTAATACTTTTTCATAGTTCACTTTCACTATCTAGACTCCTGCAGTTTCGCTTCGTCTATTTAACTAGTTTTGCTCTTTGTCGAAGGTTACTGTCATTTCACTCTTTTATTCATCCTGTAATCACACTTTCTTTGTTTCAACTGTGATTGGAGCGTGACTGATGTTATTGGAAAAGACAATAGATTCATCTTAAAGTAACAAGCATCATTGGAACTTTCAATCTGATGTTATTGGAATCGACACATCTATGTAGAAGGTTACATCATGTATAATGTCATTTCACTCTTTAATCTCACTTTCTTTGTTTCAACTGTGATTGGAGTGTGACTGATGTTATTGGAAAAGACAATAGATTCATCTTAAAGTAACAAGCATCATTGGAACTTTCAATCTGATGTTATTGGAATCGACACATCTATTCTATGTAGAAGGTTATAATGTCATTTCACTCTTTAATCTCACTTTCTTTGTTTCAACTGTGATTGGAGTGTGACTGATGTTATTGGAAAAGACAATAGACTCATCTTAAAGCGACAGGCATCACTGAAAAGCTCAAGCTAATGTTATTGGAAAGGACAATGGACGTATCTCTAGTATGATCTACGCTATAATGGTAGTATTTGATCAACATTAGTGTTCATATCCTTGTCTACCATTCGACAAAGCAGATAACTCTATCCTTTTCTAGCTCCGCAATGTTGCCAGATCTTTATTAATGTAGAAATATAATTGATTAACAAAATATTCAATCTCAATTATGAGAATTTATGATCAATTCATTGAAATATATATCTTCCTCACGAATAAAATATAGTTGATTATTTTAAACAAGAATTAACAGTAATCAGATATATAGCCTACATCAGATATACTGGTATCAGCTATCCTCTATAGAAGGCTGTAGCAAGGTAGAGAATCGGCAACGCTTTTCTCCTATCTTCATCCACTGCCATTATAACGTGAACCTCACTATTCATTTAAATTTTTCTCAATTATTTGTTCAATCACTTCTGCATAGAACTGAACAAAAAAATACTGTTTGCGCTAAAAGGAACAAAAATGATTCTGTATTTTCAACATTTCAATTCCTGCAGTAATCTGTTTTTATACTATTTCCAAGCTGTTAAAAAGAAACGTTATTGTCGTTCCATTGTGATGATCAAGTTGTCGTTGTTGAGATTCGGCAACACTGTTCTACTATCTTCCTCCACTGTCATTATAACGTGGACCACACTATACATTTCGATTTCAATTTCCTTCAGTTGAATGGTTAATAACTTCTACATAAAAAAATCTGGTGTGGTGCACTCACACAACTTTCCTTGCCGTTATGAAAATTGATCAACTGACGCTAGTGTTCCCGCGCATCGCAGGTCTACTTTTCTAAGATCTGAGCCAGCTGGTGACAGGACAATAGAGCTGCAGACACACGAAGTCTGCTATCTCTTCATAGTGAATGATTTGATAGAATCAACAGTTGCCAACAGTTTGCAATTGAATAATCTTACTTTCTCGAATTTCGAGCTTATTTTCAATTCTAGGTGGAAATGTTACTGAACATTAATTGTAGAGATTTTTACGCTCAATCGTTTCCACTCGAAATTTTTCGTTTAAATTGTATTTGAAGCCTGATAATTGGGAATCTAAAATCAAACTCTGCATAGATGGTGCAGTGCTCCTGAAATTTTTACAGATATGAGACTTGTGGCAGTTACTAGAGCTTATCAATGACTTTTCTAGGTATGAATTTCATAATAATCGTTGGAGCCGTTTTCGAGAAAATCGTGAAAAACTCTTTCTTTTGGCAACATTTTAGCCGTCATCTTGGATTGCATTTGATCGAAATTGTTCGTGTCGGATCCTTATAGTGTAAGGACCTTAAGTTCCAAATTTCAAGTCATTCCGTTAATTGGGAGATGAGATATCGTGTACACAGACGCACATACACTCATACACACACACACACACACACACACACATACAGACCAATACCCAAAAACCACTTTTTTGGACTCAGGGGACCTTGAAACGTATAGAAATTCAGAAATTGAGGTACCTTACTTTTTTCGGAAAGCAATACTTTCCTTACCTATGGTAATAGGGCGAGGAAAGTAATAAACTATGAAATACTCTTTGAACAATAGATAACGAAAAACTAATTCACTTTTTGTGTAGTTGAGAAGTTGATATTGTGGTAATTATTCATATTGGATGAAAAAGACTAAGAAATTGTCAAAAAACCACTGATTTATTGATAATTAGAAAGACCGAAATAATAATCGAAGCCGGTCTTTCTAATTATCAATAAATCAGTGGTTTTTTGACAATTTCTTAGTCTTTTTCATCCAATAATTCTGTATCATCTATATCGCAATTTCCACTTGCTTTTTATAATTTTCAACCTGTTAGGAAGAACGTTGTCGTCTTACTATTGTGGTGAAATATCATGTTGTCGATGTTATATTGTTTTCTTTAATAACAGTATACAGCAATTTCCTGCTTTACAGCGCTATGCTCTTCAAGCCGCTGTTGTAATGAATTGATGTAAAAGAAAATCTCTAGTTGTAAAAACGGTACGTTGCGAGGTTAAGGTCGCTCTAGTTGACCTTGAAAATGATCGATTGTTGTTTCACGTTTTTGTATCATTTTTCTAGCGAAAGTGTAACGAGTTGGTTGATACGTTATTAATCTTGCCATAGACTAAGTAAACGTAGTTAGAACTGTAATCATAATAAATTAGATCTGTAATCATAATTAGATCTGTAATCATAATTAGATATGTAATCATAATTAGATATGTAATCATAATTAGATATGTGATCATAATTAGATCTGTAATAGTAATTAGATCTGAATAGATCTGTGATCGGTACTGACTTTTTGAACCAAGTGATCAACTCTGAAACTGTATACTGTCTTCAGATGCTGCAAGCAACGGAAACATTTTTCAAATCTTGTTTTGTATCAAAGATCTGTATCAAATAAGATCTGTATCAAGTGATATCTGTATCAAATAAGATCTGTATCAAGTAATATCTGTATCAAATAATATCTGTATCAAGTAATATCTGTATCAAATGAGATCTATATCAACAAATGATCAACTCTGAATCTGTAGGCCATACTGTCTTCAGATGCAGCAAGCAACGGTGACATTTTTTTAATCTTCTTTCTATCAAAGATCTGTATCAAATAAGATCTATATCAAATAGGATCTGTATCAAATAAGATATGTATCAAATACGATCTATATCAACAAATGATCAACTCTGAATCTGTATACTGTCTTCAGATGCAGCAAGCAACGGAAACATTTTTCAAATCTTGTTTTGTATCAAAGATCTGTATCAAATAATATTTGTATCAATGAGATCTGTATCAAATGATATCTGTATCAAATAATATCAGAATCAAATAACATCTGTATCAAATTAGATCTGTATCAAAAGCTGAGCTCTACTGCAATTGGCCGAGACAAAGCTCAACCTTTATTGGTTGACAGCTATCTGCCAATTGTAGGGCTTCACCCACACTATAATTGACCGAGCGAAGTAAGGTCTAAGATTCAAGTCGACGGTTTGGCATTTCTCTTAATGTTTGAATGTTTGAATGTTTGAATGTTTGAATGTTTGAATGTTTGAATGTTTGAATGTTTGAATGTTTAAATGTTCAAATGTTTATATGTGTTTATATGTTGCGCATTTACGGCGAAACGCGGTAATAGATTTTCATGAAATTTGACAGGTATGTTCCTTTTTAAAATGCGCGTCGACGTATATACAAGGTTTTTGGAAATTTTGCATTTCAAGGATAATATAAATGGAAAAAGGAGCCTCCTTCATACGCCAATATTGGAGTAAAAATCAGACTATAGAATTATTCATCATAAATCAGCTGACAAGTGATTACACAGATGTGTGGAGAAGCCAGTCTATTGCTGTATTTCCATAAGGCCTATAGTTTCAATCAGGTACTTGTGAATGAGAATACTGCGTGAGGTCTGCTGTTAACAGAACTACTAGTTTATTCTGCTGCTCAATGTTTAAGCTTTCTGTTCATCAGAGATTGATGATGGTGTAACAGGCGAAACTAGTATCTCAGATTGTTTGAATTATACCAGTAATTTTTATTATCAAAAATGTATCAAGTCGTCTTCATACAATATGCAAAATCCCCACATCATATCCTCCACGAAACACAGAAACTATCATGGATCCAGGATATAAATTTGAAAAGTATATAAAATCGAAGAATTTGAGATTATATTTCTTTCAATTGTTTTATGTGATAGTATTGTTGTAAGTAAATATGTTTGAATAGCTTATGCTTGTAAACTACAGCAGTAGAAAGTAAACTTTTTCTTTCTTGTATTGTGTCTATTGTTGTATTGACTCACCCGAGATGTAAATTTTGGGTGACTATTACGTATTATCCACGCTAATGGAGCATCTTTATTCTTTATTTTTATATTTATCCATACAGGGCGAGGAATTTATTATGGTTCTTTTCTTAAGAAAAAAGTTTGAATTTCAGGAACTTCTCCTCTAAACACGGACTTGTTCCATATTAGAGGGAGTAATTTTCAGGGGAATATATTGTGAAATGTACTTTCTGGAAATAAATTGAATTTTGAAGATCTTTTTCAATATTTTATAAGGAGACTATCATGGAATCTCGAAATCATGAAAAATAAACAAATTATCAAATCGGAGGTTTCCCAGACTTTCTCCAACTATTTTAGTAGGAGTATCATTAAATAGCGGAATGATAAAATAATCGAAAAGAATAATTATTTATAATATCCTACAAATAATGAACTTTTCTGTGGCTTTCCTATCCTGATAATAATGATGAAATAGATGCCATTTACAGTCATATGATTCTAGACTCAAAGGCATTAGTATATTTCGCACCTAGAGCAGAAAATGAGATTTTTCCGGTTCGAAATCGGTTTTCAAGTCCGAGGCCGTAGGCCAAGGACTAGAAAAAATTGAGAGCCGGAAAAACATTTTTGCCCTTGGTGCGAACGCTATTTTTCACCCCACACAAAAAAACAATATATATATATATATTATATATATATATATATATATATATATATATATATATGAGAATAGTTGTTTACTAAGCACTTCCGAAAGCAGAAGTGAAAGGTATAAGCTCTAGCAAATCTGAGGTAATCTGAATATCAGGAAATTGTCCAAGTATTTTTATTTTTTATTCTGATTTGTCTAAATAACCTAAAAGATATATATATATATATTATATATATATATATATATATATATATATATATATTGTTTATTTTTGTGAGTGGCGAAAAATAGCGTTCGCACCACGGGCAAAAATGTTTTTCCGGCTCTCGATGTTCAATGTTTTTCCGATGTTCAATTATGTGGGAGGTTGAGTTTATATTTTTTATTCCTTCAAATGACAATAAGATGATATTATTATAAATGTTTCAATTATGGAATAATGAACACAAATAATGAAAAGTTTTTTGATCAGCTGTTTTTTGATCACCTTCCTTAGTTCCTTGTTATTGGCTGGAAAGGGTACTCTTTCCGGCCTAGGCCGGAAAGAAACCTGTTCTGACGTCAGACGAGAGTCGTCTGCAAACAATGTCTTTCAGATCTACGTAGGGACTGGAAAACAGCTGCTTTCTGTGCAGTGTGGCGAAAAATTATTATCTTCCATTGATTACATTTAGCCTACATAAATTTCTGAATGTACAAACATTCTAACATTCATGCTGATATGAGTTTATTACTCTGTACTCACACAGTCTCAGTTCAAGTGTCAAAAAACTTTCATTTCTTTTCTGAAAGCTCTTATACTCCTCCTTAATTGAAAATGATACTGAAGACCAGTCGTATCATTATAATATACTTGTTCCGTATCATTATAATATACTTGTCCCGTATCAAGAAGTACTTCACTATGATGTGAGAGTGAAGCATTCTCCATTCTAACTCACTCACACTCTCTTACTCACACTTACTTTCTCGACTCTCTCCAACTATCTCACTCACTCTCTATACTCTCTCACTTACTCTCTTCCATTCTCTCTTACTATATGGACTTTCTCTCATTCTCTGTCTCTCTGTCTCTTGACTCTATCACTTCTTTATAACTGTGTCAGTAGACCGGGCGACACTGGAACAAGATTTGTAACATAAACAAACCTGTGGAGCTGTTCACGGCTTTTTGGTTTCTGGTCACGAAGCGACGTACTAAATGTCCTCTCCATGTCATTGACCTTCCTTCAATCTATTATCACTTTACCCAACGAGAAAACAGCTTCACGATACGCAAGATGATCATGTTCTTGCGGATAACAGGTAGTATAGTATTAAAGTAAGAAATGAGAAATATTTACATCTAACAAGATACCGAACTGCCAAATCTGAAACTAAAAGATAATCAATTATCTTTGTGGAAATAATTAAAGACTGAAAAGTTTGTGAAGTGAACAACCAACTACAAGACAACAATCAACCTATATCGAACCATGTGTAACCTCATCTAAGTTTGGGAGAGGAATAGCACAAGGTTACCTTATTTTTTCTCTCCCTATCATTTTTATGATTTACTTATTGTATGAATCAATAGAAGGAATCAATCAATAAAAAAAGAAGATGGCAAAACTATTATCTTCCTTTTAACAGTTTGGTGACTGTTGCACAGTAGTCTGTTAAATTTTAATCCCGATTAAATGCCTCGAGAGCCAATCAGAGAAGCCTTCTTTTGAAGTAAACCTCCGATTGGTTCTATTGGGATTCAATTATAATTTATAATTTAAAATTGAAATAAAATCACATATATGTTGTCAAATTCTACACAGTTTTATTCGGTACTGGACCATGGTTTCGTCACCACACCGGTCACATTCTCAAGCTGACTTCGACAGTGACTCAGTCGAATTTTCATAATTCAACAGGCTTTTGTGCAACCAGACCAGATTTTATTTTCCACTTTGCAACAAGAATTTTGACAAGCACAGTATTGTATTCAATGACCTGCAATATTATCTGTGGAATGGAATTTGTTATGTTAGTTATTTCTTATGTAATCATTGAATAAAACTTCTTCTTCTTCCTCTTCTTTTTTCCTCCTGTCTTCTTCTTCCCCGAGAGAAAGATTCTGTGCTGATTGTCACATTGTAAGTGCTGCCACCTACCGACTACTGAGTCAAACAGCTTCGACCAATCACAAGCGAGAACGATGCATGCACCTATTCTGGATTCTCATTGGTCGATGCACAATGTGGACTTCTCCAACTTGCTCTTGTTCTAGTTCCTTTTTTCTCTCCACCTGTCTTCTTCTACTCCTTCTTCTCGCTTCTTCTTCATCTTCTTCTTCCTCTCGCTTCTTTTTCACAATCGTTTTTTTCTTCTTCCTCTCGCTTCTTCACAATCGTCGTCTTCTTCTTTTTCTCCTTCTTCGTCTTCTCTTCTTTTTTCCCAAAAATCCAAAATAAAGTGAGTGATTGTATAAAGCTATGGTACACTGTTGGTAGCCTAAAAAGTCGGTAAAAATAATACCTCCTGAAATACATTATCAATTCTCAATTATTGCCTTAGAATAATAGTTTTTGTTACAGTAATATTCAAAAGAATTGGATGTACTTCACGGGGAATCATGTAAGAATGAACATAGTGATAAGAGAGCACTACACGTGTCATCTTACTATTTTTAAAAGCAATTTGTGAATAGAAAAGCGAATGTGTAGACGATGTAGTCACTGAAACAACGGTCTTCAACAGTCATGAAAAATAATATTCACAATAAGTTTTCGGTGCTTGAATATTGGAAATTGAACTGAGTAGAGGAAATAGTATATTTCGCACCTAGAGCAAAAAATGAGATTTTTCCGGCTCGAAATTGGTTTTCAAGAAAAGATTGAGAGCGGGAAAAACATTTTTGCCCGTGGTGCAAACGCTATTTTTCGCCTCACAGAAAAATATATATATATATATATATATATATATATATATATATATAATAAAAGTGGAAGGTCATAGTTCTAGCAAATCTGAGGTAATCTGAATATCAGGAAATTGTCCAAGTATTTTTATTTTTTATTCTGATTTGTCTAAATAACCTAAAAGATGATGTTCAATTATGTGGGAGGTTGAGTTTATACTTTTTTATTCTTTCAAATGACAATAAGATGATATTATTATAAATGTTTCAATTATTGAATAATGAACACAAATAATGAAAAGTTTCTTGATCAGCTGTTTTTTGATCACCTTTCTTAGTTCCATGTTAGCGGCTGGAAAGGGTACTCTTTCCGGCCTAGGCCGGAAAGAAACCTGTTCTGACGTCAGACGAGAGTCGTCTGCAAACAATGTCTTTCAGATCTACGTAGGGATTGGAAAACAGCTGCTTTCTGTGCAGTGTGGCGAAAAATAATATTCACAATAAGTTTCCGGTGCTTGAATATTGGAAACTGAACTGAGTAGAAGAACACTCGGATTTTTTGTTTATTAAACGAACCACTATATTGCGGTCCACGTTATAATGACAGTATTTGATCAACATTGACGTTGCTATCCTTGTCTATCATTCGACAAAGCAGATAGCGCTATCCTCTTCTAGCTCCGCGACATTGCCAGATCCTACTTAAACAATGTAGAAATATGATTCAACAACAACAACAACATTTCCAATCCCTATTATGGAAATTTATTATTAAATCTTGAAAAATATCTCTTGGCGAGTAAAATATAATTGATACAAGAATGAACTAATTTTCCATCAGTTATACCGGTACTATACTCTTTAGAAGGCAGTGGCAAGGCAGAGAGTCAGCAACACTGGTTTCCCATCTTCCACCACTGCCATTATAACGTGTGCCTCACTATAAAGATGCACAGTAGCTCTGGCATGAATCTATGCCAAGGCTGTTGAGTTTTCCAACAATTGAAGAGGCTGTAGTGATTTAATTTATGTTTATTCTTGAGTGATGTGAGAAATATACATTAGCGGAGCATGATAGAATGTGTTGAATCCACTCAGGTGTCTTGATAAGGTCTCCAATATTCTTGACATTTTTGAGATAGGGTCAGAATCTGAATGAACCAGCTACCTTAGCCTACTTTGATTAACTATCCACTCCAATAAAAATATCGGAGCTTCGCTCGTTATTTTTATTTATTGATAAACAGAACACAATCACTAAAATCTGGTGTGGCGCACTCACACAACTTTCCTTGCCGTTATGAAAATTCATCACCTGTCGCTAGGTTCCCGCGCATCTCAAGTCTACTATTCAAATATTTGAGCCAGCTGGTGACAGGGCAATAACGCTGGAGACACACATGAGGTCTGCTATCTCTTCATAGTGAATGATTTGATAGAATAAACAATAATTTGCAATTGAATAATCCATTTTCTCGAATTTAAAGTATTTTCAATTTTAGGTAATCTGAATATCAGGAAATTGTCCAAGTATTTTTATTTTTTATTCTGATTTGTCTAAATAACCTAAAAGATGATGTTCAATTATGTGGGAGGTTGAGTTTATACTTTTTTATTCTTTCAAATGACAATAAGATGATATTATTATAAATGTTTCAATTATTGAATAATGAACACAAATAATGAAAAGTTTCTTTATCAGCTGTTTTATGATCACCTTTCTTAGTTCCATGTTAGCGGCTGGAAAGGGTACTCTTTCCGGCCTAGGCCGGAAAGAAACCTGTTCTGACGTCAGACGAGAGTCGTCTGCAAACAATGTCTTTCAGATCTACGTAGGGATTGGAAAACAGCTGCTTTCTGTGCAGTGTGGCGAAAAATAATATTCACAATAAGTTTCCGGTGCTTGAATATTGGAAAATGAACTGAGTAGAAGAACACTCGGATTTTCGGTCTATTATACGAGCCACTATACGGTTCACGTTATAATGACAGTATTTGATCAACATTGACGTTTCTATCCTTGTCTATCATTCGACAAAGCAGATAGCGCTATCCTCTTCTAGCTCCGCAACATTGCCAGATCATACTTTAACAATGTAGAAATATGATCCAACAACAACAACAACATTTCCAATCCCTATTATGGAAATTTATTATTAAATCTTGAAAAATATATATTCTCTTGGCGAGTAAAATAGGATTGATACAAGAATGAACTAATTTTCCATCAGTTATACAGGTACTATACTCTTTAGAAGGCAGTGGCAAGGCAGAGAGTCAGCAACACTGGTTTCCCATCTTCCTCTACTGCCATTATAACGTACGCATCACTATAGAGATGCACAGTAGCTCTGACACGAATCTATGCCAAGGCTGTGTTAACGGCTGTTGAGTTTTACAACAATTGAAGAGGCTGTAGTGATTTAATTTATGTCTATTCTTGAGAAATGTGAGAAATATACATCAGCTGAGCATGATAGAATGTGTAAATGCACTCAAGGTGTTCTTGATAGAGTCTCTATAATTCTTGACATTTTTGAGATAGGGTCAGAATCTGAATGAACCAGCTACCTTAGCCTACTTTGATTAACACAATTCTCTAAAATGATCGTGTTTATTGACCGAGCGAAGTGAGGTCCATGATTCAAGTCGACAGTTTGGCATTTCCCTTAATGTTTAAATGTTTATATGTTGCGAGAATCCACTCCAATGAAAATATCGGGGCACCGAGCTTCGCTCGTTATCTTTATTTATTGATAAACAGAACACAATTCTCTAAAATGATCGTGTTTATTGACCGAGCGAAGTGAGGTCTATGATTCAAGTCGACGGTTTGGCATTTCCCTTAAAGTTTAAATGTTTATATGTTGCGAGAATCAACTCCAATAAAAATATCGGGGCACCGAGCTTCGCTTGTTAATTTTATTCATTGATAAACAGAACACAATTCTCTAAAATGATCGTGTTTATTGACCGAGCGAAGTGAGGTCTAAGATTCAAGTCGACGGTTTGACATTTCAGTTTAAATGTTTATATGTTGCTCATTTACGGCGAAACGTGGTAATAGATTTTCATGAAATTTGACAAGTATGTTCCTTTTTTAATTGCGCGTCGACGTATACACAAGGTTTTTGGAAATTTTGCATTTCAAGGATGATATAAAAGGAAAAAGGAGCCTCCTCCATACGCCAATATAAGAGTAAAAATCAGACTATAGAATTATTCATCATAAATCAGCTGACAAGTGATTACACAGTTGTGTGGAGAAGCCAGTCTATTGCTGTATTTCCATAAGGTTTATAGTTTCAATCAGGTACTTTTGGATGAGAATACTGCGTGAGGTCTACTCTTCACAGAACTACTAGTATTTTACAGCTGGCTGTACGTCAGCTTATGAATCTCTGGGATGCGATATTTTGATTTTCCGCAGAATCACTCGCTCACTTTTTACTATCCACAGACGACGAAAGTCTCAGTTGTTTCAGCCAAGGATGAATATTATCCTTTTGATGTCGTTCAGCGAGTTTTCCCAAGGATGATACCTAGTGCAATCGAATTTTTTTATCATAAACCTACTATGTTCCAAATTTCATGAAAATCGATAGAGCCGTTTTTGAGATCCGTTGAACATAAATAACCAGATATAAAAATATAAACAGATATACAGAAATTGCTCGCTTAATAAAATAGGATTTGAGTGAAATAAAATATGTACTGCGTAAGACATTCTACATCTATATAATAAACCTTCTCGAATTTTCGATAATTCAAACTTGAATAATTTCATAAATAAAAATATAAATCTGAGTAGGTTATCCTTTTTGAAATAATTCCGTCTCCTTCTTTGAAAAGGGTACTGTGATTTATATTCAAAAAGTAGCCGTGACGAAAAAAATACAATTTGAATAATATTGTACATTTAAGTTTTTTTATATGAGAAAATTTTCACAATCTTTAATAGCCAATAAAAAGTGAGTATTGTCACATTACACAAATGGTATTCTCATTCTAACTGATAGTTTATTAATATGTCAGAGAAGAACTGATCACGTTCTTGAAAAACATGCCTAAAAAATATGATATCCTGTACCAAATAAAATTGTAGAATTTGACAATATATGTGTGTTTTTATTTCATTAAAAATATGACAATGAAATCGTCTTAGAATTTATTTTGAATATAGCGTTAATCAGCTCTATGTGAACAATGGGTGACAATTCAATAATTTTGTTATTGGTTGTGATGAAATCTATGGCTGAGTTTCAGCAGACTTACTACCACAAACAAAAATTGTTTTATTCTCTATTGATTGATAGAATAAGTACATCATAAAAATGATAAGGAGAGAAATGATGACACCTTGTGCTATTCCTCTCCCAGATTTAGATGAGGTTATTTTTGTAATGAAGAGTCAATGAACTGGTAGAGGACTTTTGTGGCGAAAATTTGATAAATTCGGCGGGATTTCCTGAATTCAATGATGAAAAGGAAATTTCATCCCAGAATTTTTCCCAACATAAATACCTCTTTTGAAGTTTTTATTTCTTATGGAGTTCTATCACCCTTATCAACCATAATCACCATTATATCACACTCTACATAGTCAGTATTTGTATCTCTCAAATCGCCCTCGATGATACTTCACCAATTTGAATGATCAATCAGCGGTTTATTATACAGTATAGTGAGGTCCACGTTATAATGACAGTATTTGATCAACTTTGGTTTTGCTATCCTTGTCTATCATTCGACAAAGCCGGTGGTACTATCCATTTCTAGGTCCACAACGATGCCAATTATGTTTTTGACAGTGAAGAAATATAATATGTACTGCGTAAGACATTCTACATCTATATAATAAACATTCTCGAATTTTCGATAATTCAAACTTGAATAATTTCATAAATAAAAATATAAATCTGAGTAGGTTATCCTTTTTGAAATAATTCCGTCTCCTTCTTTGAAAAGGGTACTGTGATTTATATTCAAAAAGTAGCCGTGACGAAAAAAATACAATTTGAATAATATTGTACATTTAAGTTTTTTTATATGAGAAAATTTTCACAATCTTTAATAGCCAATAAAAAGTGAGTATTGTCACATTACACAAATGGTATTCTCATTCTAACTGATAGTTTATTAATATGTCAGAGAAGAACTGATCACGTTCTTGAAAAACATGCCTAAAAAATATGATATCCTGTACCAAATAAAATTGTAGAATTTGACAATATATGTGTGTTTTTATTTCATTAAAAATATGACAATGAAATCGTCTTAGAATTTATTTTGAATATAGCGTTAATCAGCTCTATGTGAACAATGGGTGACAATTCAATAATTTTGTTATTGGTTGTGATGAAATCTATGGCTGAGTTTCAGCAGACATACTACCATAAACAAAAATTGTTTTATTCTCTATTGATTGATAGAATAAGTACATCATAAAAATGATAAGGAGAGAAATGATGACACCTTGTGCTATTCCTCTCCCAGATTTAGATGAGGCTATTTTTGTAATGAAGAGTCAATGAACTGGTAAAGGACTTTTGTGGCGAAAATTTGATAAATTCGGCGGGATTTCCTGAATTCAATGATGAAAAGGAAATTTCATCCCAGAATTTTTCCCAACATAAATACCTCTTTTGAAGTTTTAATTTCTTATGGAGTTCTATCACCCTTATCAACCATAATCACCATTATATCACACTCTACATAGTCAGTATTTGTATCTCTCAAATCGCCCTCGATGATACTTCACCAATTTGAATGATCAATCAGCGGTTTATTATACAGTATAGTGAGGTCCACGTTATAATGACAGTATTTGATCAACTTTGGTTTTGCTATCCTTGTCTATCATTCGACAAAGCCGGTGGTACTATCCATTTCTAGGTCCACAACGATGCCAATTATGTTTTTGACAGTGAAGAAATATAATTAATTAATGCAGAGAATCAGCATCTCTATTCTTTTATCTTTATCCACTGCCATTATAACGTGGACCTCACTATAGCTCTAATTATTCACGGTTACCTTTAGAGAAGTCCACGTTATAATGGCAGTGTTTGATTAGTGATGGTATTGCTGTCCTTGTCTATCATTCAACAAAGCGGATAGCGCCATCTCTATCTCGCTTTGCTCTGTTGTCAGATCGGATTTAACAATGTAGAATTGATAATTAACAAAATATTTCATCTTAATTAGGAAAACTCTTTATGAAATTATAATTTCTTGCTCAATAAAATATTGATTATTTTAAACTAGAATGAAGTTAATATTACTTCAATAAACCTGTATCAGCTACCGTCTCTAGAAGGAATTGACAAGACAGAGGATCGGCAACGTTGTTTTTCTATCTTTCTCTACTGCTATTATAACGTGTACCCCACTATTATAGTGCCATAGAGAAAAGATAGCGTAAGTATCAGTTGTGTCTGCTAGTCCCCTCAGATTACATGATCATGTTTCTTTTGTTTCTAATAAATCTATTCTGCTTCACACTCTCCTACATTCTCACTTTCAATATCGCTGATTAGCTGTATTGTAACTGAAATGTTTGTTAACAGTTTGCAGTATCTTTCACACAAATTCTTTCTCCACAATAGCTATTTCCATTGAAACTACAACTCATGAAGACCGGTTGCACAACAGCCGGTTAAATTTTAACCGTGATTAATTCCATGAGAACCAATCAGAGAAGCCGTCTTTTCAAAAACGCCTTCTCTGGTTCTGGTGAAATTAATCATGGTTAAAATTTAACTGGCTGTTGTGCAACTGGCCTAAACAGATTTCCGAATTGATAGAACAAGTTTCCTACTTCTCAACAGTTGATAAACAATACACTTACATCATTTAGTTGATGTAGCAACTGAATTTTCACAGACTTCCACACTCTCTTATGAAATATTAAGGAATACACCAATTAATTATTGATAGGTGATGTGAAACATGGGTTATTTTGTGTTATGTAATTGGAATATTCATTGACGAAACTGATATTCAAGAGAATGGTTCCTCTGAATTGAAGTATGAATGGCAATTGTGTAGTTAATTTGTAAAAGAAGACAAAATCAAACATCAGAAATAAGACAACAGAGTGAAAGCCTTAACTACATTGAGGTCCACGTTATAATGGCAGTGGAGAAAGATAGGAAAAGAACGTTGCCTATCCTCTGTCTTGTCAATGACTTCTATAGACGGTAGCTGATACAGGTTTATTGATGTAATATTAACGGTTCATTCTCGTTCAAAATAAACAATTATATTTTATTAAGCAAGAAATAATATTTTTCAATAATTTCATAATCAATTTACATAGTTAAGATGAAATATTTTGTGAATTAATTATTAATTCTACATTGTTGAAAGACGATCTGGCAAACAGAGCAAAGCGAGAAAGAGATAGCACTATCCGCTTTGTTGAATGATAGATAAGGATAGCAATATCATTGATAATCAAACACTGCCATTATAACGTGGACCTCACTATAGGGAACTTGTTTGTACTCTCAAACGTAGGTAATTCTGATCCATGTAATTATTGTAATATTCATTAGTCAAACTTATATTCAAGCAAACAATATTTCTCTATATTAACTTATAAATGAACATTGAATTTGTAATTTGTTGAAAATAACACGGTTGAACCATCCGAATTAGATCACCGAATGATATCTTCAGCTGAAGAACTTGTTTGTACTTTCAGACATGGGTAATTCTGAGTATGTATTTGCAATATTCATTAACAAAACTGATATTTTGTATTTTGTATTTGTATTTAGTCATATTTTCCATAGCTATAAATAGTTTAATTTAGGATTATGTATATTGATGCTACTAGACAACTCGCTCCTCTCTCACAGGCATGTGCCCATAAGAAGAGCACATTCTTTCCAATGAAATGTATTTTTATTTTTTACATGCAAATATAAAATATTGTATTGTAGATCTTTTTTGGAGAATAAAGAATTCCAATTCAAATTCCAGCGAATAAACTCTGTTAATTCACGAAGCATTGTTCATGAGGAAACTATGTTAAATTTTCGAGAATTTCACCACTGTACCATCCAAAATTAGATCATCAGCTGAAGAACTTGTTTGTACTTTCAGACATGGGTGATTCTTTGCTATGCAATTACAATATCCATGAACAAATCTGATATTCCACTCTAATTAATTCACGTCAATTCATTGTTAATAAGGAAACGTTGATAAATTTTCAGAATGTCACCACTGTACCAACCGAAATTAGATGACCGAATGATAACTTTAGCTGAAGAACTTGTTTGTAATTTTCAGACATGGATAATTCTGTGCTATGAAATTACAACATACATCAGCAAAACTGATATTTGACTTTAATTAATTCACGTGATTCATTGTTAATAAGGAAACGTTGATAAATTTTCAGAATGTCACCACTGTACCAACCGAAATTAGATGACCGAATGATATCTTTAGCTGAACAACTTGTTTGTAATTTTCAGACATGGATAATTCTTTGCTATGAAATTACAATATACATCAACAAAACTGATATTTGACTTTAATTAATTCACGTGATTCATTGTTGATAAGGAAACGTTGATAAATTTTCAGAATGTCACCACTTTACCATCCGAAATTAGATCACCGAATGATATCTTTAGCTGAACAACTTGTTTGTACTTTCAGACATCGGTAGTTCTTTGCTATGCAATCACAATATCCTTTGACAAAATTTATATTTTATCGAATAATCTCTGTTAATTCACGTGGCAATTTCTTTTTTTGGACAATTTCTATCTAAATTTGGGAAAGGAACAGTTTTGGGCTTTAAGCCTCTTGTTCATTTCCCAATCATTCATTGTTGAGAATTATTAATTGTATCTATCAATGTATAAATAAATAAATGGAGAAACTAATAAGCTAATGAGCTAATAAGAAAACATTGATCAATTGTTGAAAATGTCACCATCGAACTGTTGAAATGTAACCATCCGAAATTAGATCACCGAATGATAACTCTAGCAGGAGAACCCGTTTGTTGATTTCAACACAGGTATAACAACAAGATCAACAAACTGCATTATGTATCATTACATAACAAATGAGGTATCATTGGCGTTAGCAGGCATATTATAACGTCGAGATCTGAGCTGTCAAAAGAAATTGGTCTCAGCATGACACAGAAAGCGCAATTGAAATTATACGGTACTACCTTTCGGCAAATTCTGGTTATACTAGCTTCCTACTAAGTTTAGGCCTACAGTCATACAGACAATTCGTTAAATGTATCAGACTGATTCTCTATTATTGTGATTTGAAGTAGGCCTACAGTTCCAGTGGAAAAATTCAAAATATAACAATTATTATTAAACGAAAATCCAAATTAAATGCTGTAAATCACCCCGAAGACTTCTGCTACCGCAAATATTGACAACATGGTAAACATCTAGGTGGATATTCGATGAGCGCTACTATTCTAAAATCATTTGTCAGCTCGAGAAACAAATAATTTTTGAATAGTAGCGCTCAAATTTCCATCTAGCTGTTTACCTTGTTGTCAATATTTGCAGTAGCAGAAGTATTCAGGTTGATTTACGACATTTAATTTGGATATCCTTTTAATAATAATTATTCATCTATTAGCATTTGAATAATTGCAATATCTCAGTAATTTCTACCAAAATATAAGTCTTTCCACACAACATTTGAGATTTGGATGAAAATGTTGAGCAGCAGAGTATAATATAGTATGAGAGAAGCCTTACAATCGGCCATTAGTTGTTGACCAATGGAGGTTGAGCTCCTCTATCATTAGCCGAGGCTGAGCGTCAAACATTTATTTATTTCATTCCACAATCACAATATCAAATCGATGATTGGGAGAGAATCAACAGGATAAACCCAAAACTGTTTCTCTCCCTAATTTTGATAAAAATAGCTCAAATGAGGTTCTGTAAACAGTTTTATAAGAATCACAAAAAATTACATCACCATATATTTCGAATACTCGGGCGTGTCTAGTCCCGACCAATGACAGTCGAGCTCAACCTTCATTTGTCAACAGCTAATGGCCAATCGTAAGGCTTCACCCATACTATAAACATATTCTGCTGCTCTACAGCTTTGAATCTGCTTCAGATTTGACAATATCAAGTCGTTTTAATTCAATATAAATAATAGACTGAATGTCTGTGTAAATGAGTGAAAACTGTGTGATATCTATTCATCAACCATTCATTTTTCTAATTTATTTGTTACAATTATATTACACTCACAATCACTTGTTCAAACCCCAAACTGCCCTCATCCCAATTAATACAACAAAATCCATAATATAGGTAGGTTATAAAAGCGAATTTGTGTGTTTTTTTCAGATATAGGACTTGTTGCAGTTGATAAAGCTTATCAATGACTATTACAGGTATGAATTTGATAAAAATCGTTGTAGCCGTTTTTGAGAAAATCGCAAATAACCCTGTTTTTGACAACATTTTCGCCATTTTAGCCGCCATCTTGAATCACATTTAATCGAAATTGTTCGTGTCGGATCCTTATACTGTAAGGACCTTAAGTTCCAAATTTCAAGTCATTCCGTTAACTGGGAGATGAGATATCGTGTACACAGACGCACATACACTCATACACACACACACACACACACACACACACACACACACACACACACACACACACACACACATACAGACCAATACCCAAAAACCACTTTTTCGGACTCAGGGACCTTGAAACGTATAGAAATTTAGAAATTGGGGTACCTTAATTTTTTTCGGAAAGCAATACTTTCCTTACCTATGGTAATAGGGCATTATCATGAGCACATAGGATATTATCATGAGTACTGACTTATTTTTAAACAATTCGAAATACTAGTATCGGTTGTTATAACATCATCAGTGAACTGAAAACTCAAATGTTGAGCAACAGAGTATAATATAGTATGAGAGAAGCCTTACAATTGGCCAATAGCTGTTGACCAATGGAGGTTGAGCTCCTCTATCATTAGCCGAGACTGAGCGTCACACATTTATTTATTTCATTCCACAATCACAATATCAAATCATTGATTGGGAGAGAATCAACAGGATAAACCTAAAACTGTTTCTCTCCCTTATTTTGATAAAAATAGCTCAAATGAGGTTCTGTAAACAGTTTTATAAGAATCACAAAAAATTACAATATATTTTGATTACTCGGGCGTGTCTAGTCCCGACCAATGACAGTAGAGCTCAACCTTCATTTGTCAAAAGCTAATGGCCAATCGTAGGGCTTCATTCACACTTTAAACATATTCTGCTGCTCTGCAGCTTTGAATCTGCTTCAGATTTGACAATATCAAGTCGTTTTAATTCAATATAAATAATAGACTGAATGTCTGTGTAAATGATTGAAAACTGTGTGATATCTATTTATCATCCATTCATTTTTCTAATTTATTTGTTACAATTATATTACAATCACAATCACTTGTTCAAACCCCAAACTGCCCCCATCCCAATTAATACAACAAAATCCATAATATAGGTAGGTTATAAAAGCAAAATTTGGTGTATTTTCCAGAAAAATCTGACTTACTATGTTTCGATGAGTTCACAGTTGAACAGCTCTCTTACGGCTTAATAATTACACTCACTCATGAAAGGATCAAAATGCTCAAGCCTCAAACTGCCCCCATCCCAATTAATACAACAAAATCCATAATATAGGTAGGTTATAACAGCGAAATTTTCTGTATTTTCCAGAAAAATCTGACAAAAACTTACTATGTTTCGATGAGTTCACAGTTGAACAGCTCTCGTTCAGCACCAATCTCAACCACAGCTATGGTTTGATCGTGGTAGTAAACCATCCTGGCAGAGTCGGGTCTAGCTCTCACCCCGCTGAAACCCTTGTACGGGCTCCGGTCCCGTCTGGCGGTCAAAGCGGTCAGGTAGTTCTGACTGCTCACACTTCCGGGCATAACTGACATCATCAGCGCAAATCCGACCAAAGATAAGGGCACTATTCCCTGATAAGGGAAACTGATTGATCTGTGATGAGCATATTTGGAGCCAGCGGTTGACTGGAGTGTTCTTTGGAGTAACATTGTGTTATTTTGTTTAGTTTGAAGGATATTGTTCACATAAGTGGGGAACCACTGTTTCTGCACTGGATATCCAGGGGATAACCAGAGGATATCGCTGTATATTGATTAGTTCGGTTTGAAGAATAGTGTTCACATGGGTAGGGAAACACTGTCTCTGCACTGAATATCTAGGAGATAACTAGTTGATATCACTGGATAACTAGGTATTAATAGTCGTTTCAAAAGTTCATGTAGGTGAATCACTGTTTAGTTTGAAGGATATTGTTCACATGGGTAGGGAATCAGTTGTACACTGAATATCCAAGGGATAATCAGAGATTATCGGGGGATATTACTGGATAAATAGATATTAATAGTAGTTTTAAAAGTTAACGTAGGTCAGTAATCACTGTTTAGTTTGAAGTATATTGTTCACATGGGTAGGGAATCAGTTTCTACACTGGATATCCAAGGGATAATCAGAGATTATCAGGAGATATTACTGGATAACTAGATATTAATAGTAGGTAGTTTTAAAAGTTCTTATAGGTCAGTAATCACTGTTTAGTTTGAAGTATATTGTTCACATGGGTAGGGAACCACTGTTTCTACACTGGATATCCAGGAGATAACCAGTTGATATCACTTGATAAAACTGGATATTGAGAGTAGTCTTAAAAGTTCATAAAGTTGAGTAATCACTGTGTTTTTCGTACTAGACACTGGATGTATTCATATAGATATTGTTATAGAGTTTTGTATCTCCTAGTTTCCTAGATCACTCTGGGAAATATGATGAGGAATCAATATTTAGTGGTTTATTTGAATGATGAAAAGTCATAAACTGTTTCTGCACTCGATATCTAGGGGATAGAAAACGTTGGCCAACTGTTTGGATGAGACAGTGTTATTCTTGAATTGAAACAAAACTATGTTCTATTCTAGAACTGTTGAAATAAACTCCAGATATTGTATTACTCAGTTGATGCTACTTGAATGACTCCAGTAATCTTTGAAACATCTAAACGGATGTTGTTCTCAAAGTAAAAAAATAGAAAGGTACCTTAGCTCTCAAGTTAAGATGACACTGGCTCAAATCGTGCTGTGAGTCTGGGTATTAGAGAACTATCACTTTCACTTCCAAACTTAAACGCACACTCACTCAAATTTTGAAAAATATTGGTAAAACAGCTGTAAATTGTTGTCTACGATGCTTTTTCAGTTCTCAAATATTATGAACACTAATAACAATTTTGGAAAATTCTAAAACACAGCTCTCAATTCTTGTCGCGGATGTTTTTGAGTTATTAAACCCGACGAACATTCACACAAATTTTGAAAACTACCAGTGAACAGCTCTGAATAGTTGTAGACGATATTCTCTAGAGTTGGTCTACAGTTTCAAAACTTCACGATCACTGACAAAAATTTTGGAAACTACTACTAACAGTTCTGTACTGTTGTCGACAATATTTTTGAGTTCTCAATCATAACGAGCACTTGAAAAGATTTTGAAAACAACTAAAGAAAAGCTCTCAATAATTGTCGAAGAGGTGCTCTGGAGTTTTCAAACTTGACGATCACTAACACACATTCTGAAAGCTATTGAAAGAAAGTTCTAAAAATATTGTTGTCAAGTATGTTCTTGAGTTCTCAAATTTATCTGTCACTTTCACGCATTTTGAAAAAATACCACTTGAAAACAGATTTGATATTGTTGTCGGCAATATTTTATAATTGATTATTGAGTTCTCAGGATGCAGAGACGGTTTTTGGCGATTGAGTACCGGGGATAATATAGCACGTGATATACCGAGACGCTCGGGATAAGGTCTGCCGCGGTACTGACTACTGATACTGACTGACTACCGTCAGTATATCAGTAAGCCATCAGAGGTGTCGCTCTTTTTGAGGCCACGGATAGAAAGCGGATCTGGCGGCTACTTTGCTCCTCTCTCAGAAGAGAAGGAGGAGGTGGAAGAAGAGGTGGAGGTGGAAGAAGAGGAGGAGGAGGAGGAGGAGGAGGAGGAGGAGTAGCAGGAGAAGGAGGAGGAGGAGTAGGAGGAGGAGGAGAAGGAGGAGGAGGAGTAGGAAGAGGAGAGGGTCTGGTCCTCTCGGAGATTGTACGCTGGTTGGACTGGAGAGGTGGGGAGGTGATGAGAGAGTTGCTGTGGGACAGAGACAGTCAGGTGAGAGAGAGAGGAATAGGGAGTCAGGCTGGAGGGGTGGGGAGCTAAAAGAGTTGTAAGAGAGAGAGAGAGAGTGAGTGAGAGAGACTGAAAGAGTCAGAGAGAATGAGAGAGAGTGATTGAGTACTTTATTTATGTAAATTACAATATATACTGGCTTATACACTTATACAATAGCTTACAATACAGCAAAGTTTTAGATGAATTTACATAACATAAATTAAGAGAATAATTATTGAACTGTACAATGATATGAAGGAAAAATCAAATTGGAATAGCTATACAAGATAATATTGCATCTACATAAATTGGCGGAGCTTTGGACATATCATGTCCATTCTTCGGAAAGAATATTAAAAATATACTTCCCAGGAGAGAAAGAGAGATAGTGAGAGAACAGAGAATTAGTGAGAGAAAGGAAGAGAGAGAATGAGTGAGAAGTAGTGAGTAAAAAGAGCCACAGAGATGGAGGTACAGTGATAACATTATATTTCTTATTCATGTAGTGATGTAGATTACATTAGAGAGAGATTAGATTATAGATTATTGCTTTAATGATTATTAGATTTTTTTATTTATGCAGATTACAATATTAAATTACTGGCTCATAATATGTTCACACTACCCACGGATGTAGATTATAAAAAACTTCAGTCAAACACATCTACTTCTTTAATATCCAAAATTAGAATTTGAAAAATTAACTATTTAAGGGGTCATATCTCCCAAACGGGAAAGAATTCCGCTAATCCGTTTGCAGATTCGGAATCATCGCATTTAGGAGCATAAGAAGGCATAGTTGATAATGATATTATGTTCCCCGAAAAAATGAGAAAAATAATGTACTGACCAATTCACGTTTTTCGACATATTTTAAGGGGTCATATCTCCTGAACGGGTAATAATTTTGCCAATCCGTTTGCAGTTTTGGATTCCTCGCATTGAGGAGCATTAGAAGGCATGGTTGATATTGATGTTATGTTCCCCGAAAAAAATGTGGAATAGTATATTTCGCACCTAGAGCAGAAAATTAGATTTTTCCGGCTCGAAATCGGCTTTCAAGTCCGAGGTCGTAGGCCGAGGACTAGGAAAGATTGAGAGCCGGAAAAACATTTTTGCCCGTGGTGCGAATGCTATTTTTCGCCACACACAAAAATAAACAATATTATATATATAATTATATATATGAGAATAGTTGTTTACTAAGCACTTCCGAAAGCAGAAGTGGAAGGTGATAGCTCTAGCAAATCTGAGGTAATCTGAATATCAGGAAATTGTCCAAGTATTTTCATTTTTTATTCTGATTTGTCTAAATAACCTGAAAGATGATGTTCAATTTTGTGGAAGGTTGAGTTTATACTTTTTTATTCTTTCAAATGACAATAAGATGATATTATTATAAATGTTTCAATCATTGAATAATTAAAAGTTTTTTGATCAGCTGTTTTTTGATCACCTTTCTTAGTTCCATGTAAGCGGCTGGAAAGGGCACTCCTGTTCTGACGTCAGACGAGAGTCGTCTGCAAACAATGTCTTTCAGATCTACGTAGGGACTGGAAAACAGCTGCTTTCTGTGCAGTGTGGTGAAAAATAATGTTCTGACCGATTTACGCTTTTTAACATATTTGAGGGGTCATATCTCCTAAACAAGGAAGGATTTCGATAATCCGTTTGCAGATTCGGATTTCTCGCATCGAGGAGCATAAGAAGGCAGAGTTAATAATGATACTATTCTCCCCGGATAAATGAGAAAAATGATGTACTGACCAATTTGCGTTTTCTATTTATATTTGAGGGATCATATCTCCTGAACGGGAATGAATTTTGCTAATCCGTTTGCAATTTTGGATTCCTCGCTTCGAGGAGCATTATAAGACATGGTTGATAATGACATTATGATCCCCGAAGAAATGAGGAAAATTATGTACTGACCATTTTGAGTTTTTCGACATATTTAAGGGATCGTATCTCCTGAACGGGAGAGAATTTCGCTAATCCGTTTTAAGAATCGGATTCTTGCTTCGAGGAACATAAGGAGGCAAAGATAATGATATTATTCTCCCCGGAAAAATGAGAAAAATAATGTACTGACTAATTTGCTTTTTCCATTAACAAACAAGAATGAACAGAACTAGTATATCGGTATCAGCTATCCTCTACAGAAGGCATTGGCAAGGCAGAGAATCGGCAACGCTGTTCTCCTATCTTTCTCCACTGTCATTATAACGAGGACCTCATTATAATAGATTTCACAAAAATGATAATGATATCAAGGACAATTTGATTATATGTCTCTGGTAAATTGAGCTCTCCTAAATGATCTCTCTCCATAATTTTTATAATATCTCATTACATATATGATTTTCTCAAACCCATGATAGCTTTGATAATATAATAATCGCATGTGGAATAAAACTATGAGATTTCCCAGTAGATATCAACTTATTGATGATTAGCATGTCATACAATAATCTGTAAAATGAAAACTAAAACTTTGTATCTGACAAAAATATGTTGCAGTTCTCCCGATGCGTATTTAGCATAGGCCTATATGACAATAATCATCATTTTGCTTCAATTTACAACAACCTCCGCGCTGTTCCAAGAGTCGCCTCTAGAATCTACCAGACCAGATTTGGTTGGTTAATGGTATTTCTTTGTTTAGAATCATTTTCCAGTCTCGTCTTCAGATTTTTCTGCGAAACAAATTGACATGAAAATATGTTAGTAAAATAATATGCAGTTTAATGCGAAATCAATCAATAATTTTATTCAAATCAGCACAATACAATATACATAAAAGAAATCAAAACACAAAAAATCACAATCAAAAAAAATTTCTAATGAAATACGAAAACAGGCTTCATGGTGGGGGGTGTGCTGAAAAGAAAGAAAGGAGGATAATATACTTAGCCCAACTATGGTTGCCCATGTAGAGAGCAGGTAGAGGGTATAAAAGTAAGGAATGAAGGGTGAAGAGGAGAAGAAAAGGGAAGTATTGGAGGAGAAAGTGGGAAAAAGAGAAAAAAATGTGCAAAAATTGTAAGCGAGTCCACTTTCAACAAATGTATCTAAAAGAATTGGCCTTGCAAACAGTAGTTTGAAGAGATATCCCGAGATTTAAACGTCGATATGGAAGAAATAGTTACTGTATGTCCAGGTTTCTATTTCTAGTTCAGTTTTTCTACTAATAAATGATTATTATAATTATTGAGACTATTCACTTTTTTACTAATTACTCTTTCATTTTCTATACGATGACACGACCGGTCTTGGGTCTTCATCCTTTAATGATAAATATCGGGGGGACCAAGCTCCACTCGGAAGTTGATAGGAATAGGAATGGAAAATTAAAAGGAAAACATCATAAAATTATCCTTAAAAATTTAGTATTTGCTTGAGAACTGCCGGGTATATTCTGTCTAAAACAATTGTCATATAAAGATTAAATCTAAAATGATGAACCCTGAAATTTGAAGGTGAGAAGTGGAAGATGATGGAGTAGATACTTGGATTCCAATACAATAAACCATTCTTTTTCAAATAATCTATTGAATCATTTTGATAAATTTGATAGAGAATAATATTATAAAAATAATTAACACTTTGCACAGAGATGTGGAATTTCTCCATATTAAGGTGAAATAAAAAGATGTTGTCAATTCCAACATCTTTTTAACATCAATTTCAACTATTTGTGGAATTGACAACATCTTTTTATTTCACCTTAATAAAAATAATTGTATATAAACATGATAATACTTAAGATAATTTAGTAATTCAATTATTCGATCCAATTATTATATATTACTATTTGAATTCCGCATCGTTGATACATTGAGGCTATGAATAATTTCAAACCAAGCTTGCAAAAAATGGCAAATCAGGCTACTGCGCATGCGCTGCGGCTATAGGCAAGAGTTGATAATTAAACAGCTGTGCAGCCCATCTGATATAAATAGCTGGCTTCATTATTACTTCTTTCACTTTCTCTTTTTCAATATTCTCCTCCTTCTTCTTCTTCCTCCTCTTCTTCTTCTTCTTCTTCTTCTTCTTCTTCTTCTTCTTCTTCTTCTTCTTCTTCTTCTTCTTCTTCTTCTTCTTCTTCTTCTTCTTCTTCTCTTTTCTTCTTCTTCTTCTTCTCTTCTTCTTCTTCTTCTTCTTCTTCTTCTCCTTCTTCTTCTTCTTCTTCTTCTTCTTCTTCTTCTTCTTCTTCTTCTTCTTCTTCTTCTTCTTCTCTTCTCTTCTTCTTCTTCTTCTTCTTCTTCTTCTTCTTCCTTCTTCTTCTTCTCTTCTTCTTCTTCTTCTTCTTCTTCTTCTCTTCTTCTTCTTCTTTTTCCTCTCCATCTCATCTTCTTCTTCTTCTTCTTCTCTTCTTCTTCTCTTCTTCTTCTTCTTCTTCTTCTTTTTCCTCTCCATCTCATCTTCTTCTTCTTTTTCCTCTCCATCTCATCTTCTTCTTCTTCTTCTTCTTCTTCTTCTTCTTTTCTTCTTCTTCTTCCTCCTCCTATCTTCTACTACATTCGAATCATCATTCAACAATGCTCATCAATATTTAGCTCTACAGGTGTAGATCTAAATGGTGTCAATCAGCAGTAATTTTGAAATTTTCAAAATGGGCCGCCAAGCGCCGTTACCATGGCAACCGGTAAACGACACGCGGCAGCCATTAACCGAATGCCGGCCGGCAGGTGAGCACGTCGCCTGTTATAACTTGTCAAATTTAGACGGTCACCTCTGCCTTTGTTTGGAACAGTTGCGTCGCGAATTTCAAGTGGAACCGACCTCTATCTAGCCGCTCTCGTGAATTTTGCAGTTCCAACGAATATTTCCGGTATCTAGTGACTCGTTCATGGATCAGGAAGTTAATGTGAGTATTGTATTTTTCATGTAAAAAGTAATTTTTATTCGTTACTCAAATTTATAACAATGAACTCAGAAAATCTAACCTATTTTACTCACAAAAGATATATTGATAGGGTTACCAACTACAGCTACCAGCTATAGATTTGTATAGCTACAGATAGACATTGCGAGTTAGGTAGCCAACTCAAAAATCACCTTGTATTCGTGTAGTTTCAAGGATATTATTTTTCTTCTTCTTCTTTTTCCTCTCCATCTCATCTTCTTCTTCTTTTCCTAATATTCTTCTTTTTCTCAAGGATTGGGCTCTTGCCTGTGCCGATTCACCAAACTACCTAAAAAACGTTAATCGAACTCAGTTTAGATTTTTCTCAGTTTATCGATTAAATTTAAATAGTAAAAAGAAAATTCGTATGGCTTTTGTTGGTGGGGAGTCCCTTGTGGGAAGGTCCCACCGCCTGAATATATAATTTAAGCCGTCAATGGGCCTTACGACTGTCATACTTCAGCCGGGACCGACAGTTTAACGTGTCCATCCGATAACACGGGAGTGATCTGGTTAAAAAACTTTTGGTATTGAGAGGGTTTGAACCCAGGATCTCTATGCTGCTACGCAGGCACTCTATCCACTAGACCACGGATCACTCCAATCAGTTCCAATCGTAAATTGTTCCAGCACGTGACTTGTGCCGATCACGTGACGTACAAAACTACTATTTCCATGGACCACCACTCTAGAACTTTGGTTAAAGGATATTATTTTTCTTCTTCTTATTATTTTTCTTAAATTTAAATATTGGGGACCGAGCTTCGCTCTGGAATACAAATGCATAAAATATTTATTACGAAAGAAGAAATTATAATAACATAAATTATAGTTCTTACAGAAATAATCTATCTAATCACAGTAAATTGAGATTAATTCCCAGAGGAATGCAAAAATTTCCCTCACAAAGGCCCGGTTTCACAAAAGCCGGTTAAATTTTAATCCTGATTAATTTCACGTGAACCAAATCAGAGAAGAACATTTCAAAAAGATGGATCTGTTGGAATTAATCAGGATTGAAAATAACCCCGACTTTTTTGCAACCGGCACTAAATATCTGATTGAATGATTACAATAGTTCAACAGCTGAGTCATAATAAAATTTTGACACAGTCACACACACATGAACTCGCTCACTCACTTCCATCATCAACAGACGACGAAATAATTATTATCAGCTGTTTTTCCAAGGATGAATAATAATTATCTTTTTAATGTCCTTCAGCGAGTTTTCTGAGAGATGAGACCTAGTGCAATCGAATCTTTATATTATAAACCTAGGTACTATGTTCTGAATTTCGTGAGAATCGTTAGAGCCATTTTCGAGATCCGGTGATACAAACATATAAACATCTGAACATCTAAACATATAAACAGAAGTTGCTCGTTTAATAATATAGGATTATTTTATGATTCTATTCATTGAATAACTCTCTGTTTCTCAGAGCTAGAGAGAGGAGCGTAAGTCCATTATTTGACAAAATGATGTTTTTAGTGGGACTTGTACAGTTTTTCGAACTCTATAAATTCATGATAACGTACGTAAGTCCTCTGCAGTTGTTTTTTTTTTGAAGATATCCAGAGCTGAAAAAGCGTAAGTCCAGTAAGCATTAAAACTGAAGAAAAACTTGAGTACAATAATTCGCAAGTAATGTGTAAGGCTAGTTTCACACACATTCACACGTTTCGTTTCCGGCAAATTCCGATAAGTGTAAAACGGTAATTCGGTTTGAATTCGGTACCGAATAGAAACCGCATAGAACCGAACGCCCACTTGACTAATAAATCCCATCAGGTTTCAATTCGTTGCTAGCGAGAGTCTACTTTCACACACACACTTTCGGTTCGGTTCGTTTCGTTTTCGGCAAATTCCGATAAGTGTGGAACGATGATTTAGTTTGAATTCGGTACTGAATAGCAACCGCATAGCACCGAACGCCCCCTCCACACGAATAGGTTTCATCATATTCAAATTCGTTGCTAGGGAAACAGGAAAAAACGAAGTCTTTTACACACAATTGCTTTTTCTGTTTCTATTTTAACCTGATATCGTGATTATCTGTTTCAAAATTTTCCAAGTCAAAATCATATGGTCAATTCATTTCTGTTAGTTCACAGGAACATTTTTTCTTAATGAATAGTTTGCTAAGAAAATATGAAAAATATAAATTAAAACTCAGGGAGAATTCATCAATGGAGGGAAGAGATGAAGTTTATAAACCATGTGTCAAAACAAGGAACAAATTTTCAATTTAAAAAAATAATCACTCTGCACATCCAAAATCAACATAATCAAAAAGATACTATTCAAATAATTCACAATTTTCAATTAACCTTCAAATTTTGTTGTTCAAGAAATAACATCTTACAATTTAACACCAGCTGTTATATTTAAATATACCAGCATGAACTGTGAAAATCCAAACACAGCTCTGTTTGAGAAGAATATACCCAATTAGAACCGTACGAATTAAAACCTGACATGTATGAAAGCCTCATTCGTTTTCTGTAACGAACCGTACCGAATGAAACCGAATGCGTGTGAAGCTAGCCTATGCTGACTTACGCTCTTTTAGCCCCGACTGGAAGTGCACTACTTTTGGGGGTCTCCTGCAGGGGTGCCCAACTGCCCATCCCCCCAATGGTACATGTCGCAAAATTCCCCCCCAAAAATTATTAAAATTTGGTATCCATTTAGGTACTTGAAAACTGTATATTGAAAAATCCTACCCATTTTCCCTAGTTTTTTCCAAAAATCCCCCCAAAATTCAGCCTCATGTCGCAACTTGCGACATCAAAGCATGCTGTGGGCACCCCTGGTCTCCTGTAAAATCAGCCGTTCCAGACTTACGCCCTTCTAACTCTGAGGTACATTATTAATAATGAACTTACTGTAATAAAAACTTATTATAAAAAGACTGAGAAATCATGAAAGAAAATAATGATGACCTTACTTTTGTTGTTTGGTTGATTCCACGGCTGAGTCTCTCCAGACCCCAAAAGGACAAATAGAATGTTTCCCAGGAGGAAGAACGCAGCAGATGCTATGAAAGCCTTACGCCACTCCACTATTGAATGCTGAAAATAGATAATATTCTTCACTATGGTGATAAACTCTGACTATAGTGAGGTCCACGTTATAACGGCAGTGTTTGATTAGCAATCGTATTGCTATCCTTCTCTATCATTCAATAAAGCGGATAGCGATAGCTCTTTCTCGCTTTGCTCTGTTGCAGATCTTCTTTTAACAATGTAGAATTCTCAATTTGAAGAGCTCGATTCCAAACGGGCCTAAGTCCATTTTTGTAGAAATTGAGATATCAGCTGATTATTGAACCTTATACATATAGACCTTCATTCCTAGCATACTAACTACTCCAAACTATCCTTAGTCACTGCAAAATAAATATCACAATATCACGTTTTTTTCCAAAGTGTATCTAAGTCCATTGCTGTTCCTTTACATTCCAACCTTAGTCCTTTGCGCATGCGCAGAGCATCTTTTCTGTCTACAGATTGAAGCCTAACTACCATTTTTACTTCGAGATCAGCGCGTTTTCAAGGGAAGAGAACAGTGAAAGTCAATAATACATACACTGGGGATTACCAAGAGCATCAAGTGATCAAGAAAATTTATTCAAAAAAGTTGGCAAGATTTATATTCAACTCAGCAAATACAGCACTTAAAGAAACTTATCATATTAGTGACATGAAGAAGGTCCAGGTCCAAGTTTCTTTCCAAAATGTCACCAAGTCCATGGACTTAGTGACATTTTGGAAAAAAAGCAAGGAAATTAACCTATTACACATGAATTACTTCAAAATATGCAAAATTATTGTATGGAATTCAAAATACACACTTTATACATTGGATTATAAACATTTTCCAACATTTAAGTGAAGACTATCAAAAAATCGATTTCCTGAGAAAAACACTTTTGTGACTTGGGCCCGTTTGGAATAGAGCTCTTCATTTATAAACACAATATTCCAGGTTTATTATTAAAATTGATTATGATATTATTGGAAAATATAATTTCTTGCTTAATAGAATATAATTGATTATTTTAAACGAGAATGATTAGTTAATATTACATAAATAAACCTGTATCAGCTACCGTCTATAGAAGGCATTGACAAGACAGAGGATCGGCAACGTTGCTCTCGTATCTTTTTCACCACTGTCATTATAACGTGGACCACACTATAATTGATAATATATAGTGTACTCTTTGATAATATACTCTTTACTATGAGATAAAAGTACAGTACTATTATAGACGAATGTATTTCAGAGTAGGGTCCACGCTAAGCTGCGTACAGATATACGAGCCTCCAACCCGCTCCGCGCAAGCTCCGCCCTCGTTCCTCCATCGCTCCGCAGTCGCTCCTCCATCGCTCCGCAGTCGCTCCGCCCCCGCTCTGCAGTCGCACCGATCATGAACGTTACGGGAGATGTTAGCTCTTCTCGCGTTCCACTGTTGCTCCCCGGTCGATCATCAATCGATCTGCTCGAGTGACGTTCGGTTGCGGAGCAGAGCGAAAGTCTGTACGCACCTTTATAATGGCAATGCAGAGAGATAGGAGGACAACAGTGGATCGGCAACGTTGTTCTCCTATTTTTCTCCACTGCCATTATAACGTGGACATCACCTATATCTCTGTACGTACCTCATTCTCAATGACAAACCCCACAAATAGCGGACCAAGAATTGCCGTGATATTAGCGGATCCGTTGCTCAAGCCCCATCAGAATTGTAGAGAAGTTGGGAGATACATCCATATGGTTAACATTGAAACCAAAGTAGACACAACAGTTCAGCGTGGTTCCAATTGTATAAACAACCACTGCTAATGTCCTTGAGTACTCGGCCACAAATGGAAGAATCAGTACAAATATGGCCGTGAATCCTTGACCTGGAAGTAGAGAATTCAACAGAATAATAGTTAAATAATATATATTTCCTACAGTTACGTTGAAAAGTGGCCATTGCTGCACTGATTACAGAACGCAAAGAATCACTTTTCCGCTCTAGTGCGGGAAAAATTTTTCTGCACTCCAGATTTGCAACATGGCAACGCAAAATACTTAGTAGGTTATATGGAGCAACAGTGCAGCAAAATCAAAATGAAGTTGGTAACAGTGACTGCTGTGGCTGCTATAGTGAGCAGAGGTGCAACCAAGCACAACGCGCTAATTATTAATTATATATTATAACCAAGGACAACGAGGACTTTAGGATTTTACGATTAAGGTTTTTATCAATAATAAAATTACACAGAAAAACATTTGATGCATTTCAGGCAATCTTACCCATAATTACCCACTTTTCATATTCAATGGTAACTGTAGGAAAAACTTAATGTGAAATACGTGCGCAAAGTTCCTCTGCTGCACTCAAGAAACCATTCCGTAAACAACAAACCATAAACGTTTCTTTCGGTGCAGCAAACTGTCACTTTGCGCACTAGTTGCACAAATAACTATTTCAGAGTTGACACACTGAAAACTTGATGAACTGAAATATTGAAAAACTGGAAACAGGCCTTTAACCATCCTCAGTGGATTAAGAATCTTTATGCAAAATTTCAAGTTAATTTAAATTTATTTCAAGTCATGATGGATTTTGATAGATCATATATCGAATCCTTGTTATTAAAATGAATAATATCGGGGAACCGAGCTTCTCTCGTTTTTATTGATAAACAGAACACAATTCTCTAAAATGATCGTGTTTATATTTCACAGCTGGCTATACGTCATCTTAAGAATTTCGGGGATGCGATATTTTGATTTTTCACATACTCGCTCGCTCACTCACTTTTTTACTATCCACATCTCTTTCAACCAAGGATGAATTACGGTATCCTTCCAATGTCGTTCAGCGAGATTTCCTAAGGATGAGACCTAGTGCAATAGAATCTTTATATCATGAACCTACTATGTTCCAAATTTCGTGAAAATCGTTGGAGCCGTTTTCGAGATCCGTTAAACATAAATAACCAGATATAAAAATAACCAGATTTGAAAATAACCAGATAGAAATTGCTCGCTTAATATAATAGGATAATAGATGCTGAATGCAATAGTGAATATCCCAGCTTTCAAATACACAGAGCAATAAAGTTGAAGTCTAGAATTTTCACAATGGACAATTGAAAAAGATACTTTTCAATTATGCATGAAGAATGATCGTACAATTAAATAACTAAACTCACCTATTGTATTCCAAAATTTGCGTGAAAACTGTATTGTCATGTATCCCCTCTTGATCAGATTGTCGGCTAAAATCGACGTTGGAAATGATATTATCCACATTACAATGTAAGGTAATGCTGAAAGAAGACCGTCCTATTCAAAAACATAATTTCAATCAATCATTTATTATCAATCACTCCAATTATTACAATGATCCATAATAATAGATCTCATATTCCATTCATCAAAAGAATGATATCTTTCAATAATTAAATAACTTAGTTGTTTATGATTGTATAAACAATTGTTCATAAAATAGAATTATAGTACTTTTTTGTAATTACTAAATTATATTACCCTTATCACATTGTAAGGTAATGCAGATAGAAGGTCGTCCTGTTTGTAACAATCAATCAATCCCTCATCAATGGTAGAGAGTTTTGTAGTAATTTTGGTAAACCACTAATTTTGGTAGAGAGTTAGTGGGGAGGATATTTTTAATATTCTTTCCGAAGAATGGACATTGATATGTCCAAAGCTCCGCCAATTTATGTAGATGCATAACAATATGATTATTATCTATAGTTATTATATTACAAACTGCTTTTTCATATCATATACAGTTCAATAATTATTTTCTTAGTCTATATTATGCAAATTCATCTATAATTTTGCTGTATTGTAAGCTATTGTATATAAGTGTATAAGCCAGTATATATTGTAATCTACATAAATAAAGTACTCAATCAATCAATCAATCAATCAATAATATTTTTACAATGACCTATAATAATAAATCTCATATTTCATTCACCAAAAATATATATTTCAATAAATAGGAGTTTTTGTGTAGTTGAGAAGTTGATATTGTATTAATTATTCATATAAAAAGACTGAGAAATTCTCAAAAACCATAGATTTTATTGAAACTTGGAAAGACCGGTTTAAACAGAAATCAGTTTACCTTCGATTGACAATAATGGTGTAACAACCGAAACCGGTCTCTTTAAATTTCAATAAAATCTGTTGTTTTTGACAATTTCTTAGTCTTTTTATTTGAATAGAAGTTCATACTGTAATTCTATAAACAATTGTTCATAGAATAGAATTATAGTACTTTTTTGAAATTGATGAAATAATAGATTAAAAATACAAATTATAACAATTAGTTTCAGAGTTCAACACCATCTTCAGGTTTTAATAAATAAATTTCAAATAAACGTTTTACTTAGTAGCCCTGAATTCATACGTACATATATACGTACAAATCAAATTCGCACACATCACTTTTTGTAATGTTATCAAGTGAAAATAAGAGACATCTATCTATATCTATCTATCTATATACATTTTAAGAAACAATTGTTCATAAATCATACACTATAATAATTATATTGATGGGTGAATTCATGGATAAGTGACCTACTACTCACATCTTTTATGTCAAAATTGAGAGCTCTTCCAAAAAACGTGGGTACACTGGTGAGAGACGTCCACATGCCCCAATTTTGGCCCATATGAGCAAACACTATGCCACATACGGCGGGACTCGTTAGAATATCCTTCCATGGAATATCTAGATGCTAGAATCACCGGAGAAAGAAAATCTATGTAGAATAGAAGTATTGAATTTTTTCATCCATTATGAACTGCTATATTATCCATCAAGTTTCAACACTGAAAAGACGATATGCAGAGTATAATAATTGTGAAAAATATGAAATATTCAGCCTCTGACTGGAGCATGCTTTATTGCATGCATATTGTGCTTATAAATTCCATGTAATTTCAACACTGAAATGACGATTTGCAGACTATAATGTGAAAAATATGAAATATTCAGCCTCTGACTGGAGCATGCTTTATTGCATGCATATTGTGCTTATAAATCCCAACCGATTCCAAAGCATACTCCAGTCCATGAGTAAATACCTTATTCATATTTTTCACAATCAAGATTCAAGATTCCATATTCATGATTTCTTTATTGCAGAAAACATTTATACAAATGCATAATAGCATCGTCATAAATCAAACATGATAGATACAAAGTATACTACCATCAAAGTCGCCATTACAGTGTTAAAACTTGATGATATATCGGATACTTTTTGATGTGTAGTCAAGAAGTTGATATGTGGTAATTATTCATATTGAATAAAATTACTAAGAAATTGTCAAAAACCACAGATTTATTGATACTTAAAAAGACCGGTTTCGGTTGTTACACCATTTTCAATCTCTAATAAACTCTATATCTGATAATCTCTTGAGTTCATCAGAGATTGACAATGGTGTAATAACCGAAACCGGTCTTTTTAAGTACAGTAGAACTCCAATTATCCGAATGGAGACCGGAACCCATTCAGATAATCAATAAATCTGTGGTTTTTGACAATTTCTTAGTATTTTTATCAAATATATGGGATATACTTTGTGAATGGAAAATGACCTTATTCATTGTTAGTACTTAATTTCCTTCACAGGGTTACTGAAATTCAAGGAAATAAAAATTGGTGATAACTTATATTTCTCTTCATTAATTTATTTTGTATGATAAGATCAAGTAGTATAATAAATGATAATGAATATAATTATTGTGATTCAAATAGATGTTGTAGAGATAAGATGATGTTGAGATTTCAAACGGGTTACCATAGGGAGGCCACGTTATAATGGCAGTGGAGAAAGATAGGAGAACAACGTTGCCGATCCTCTGTCTTGTCAATGCCTTCTATGAAGGGCAACTGATACCGGTTTATTGATGTAATATTAACTGTTCATTCTCGTTTAAAATAATCAATAATATTTTATCAAGCAAGAAATTATATTTTTCAATAGTTTCATAAGATTGAATATGTTGTTGATTAATTATATTTATACATTGTTAAAAACAATCTGGCAACAGAGCAAAACGAGACAGAGATAGCGCTATCCGTTTTGTTGAATGATAGACAAGGATAGCAATACAATTGCTATTTACACTAATTACACACTGGAACTCACTATAGTATTCATGAAAATAATATTCACATCTTGATGAGACATCTATGAAATATTTTTAATATTCTTACAACATTCTCGCTGGCGGTTTCTGTAAGTTTCGATTTGATGTAAAGCTTTTCTTCCTGTGATATACTCTTGTGGGAGTCTGGACTGTTAGCTGCCAGGAGGTACCATAGGATAGTCCAAATTATTCCCATACCACCTGAGGCATAAAATATCAGAGGCCATCCCAACGATGTATTCGCTAGAAATCCGGAGGTTAGAAAAGTTAGTGCGGATCCGAAGTTTATACCTGAAATAGCAAAATAGTTTTCAATTCAAGACAGTCTATCAAAATAGTATTTCAACTTTATTCATTCAAGGAATCATATTGAAAATAAGTCGCATCGAACTGATATTGATTAATCCAGAATGAAGTTTTCATCGCAATTTATATGAAAATTAGAGCTATATATATTCATCATGCGGAAGATCGAGGAGGAACCTATATTGTGATTAATCAATTATTTAGATTAGTGATTGAGGTAGTAAATAATATTATGGATCACTTTTCAGTTATATCAATCTGGCATTGACTTGATAATAGAAATCTATTTGTTTTTATAACAATTATTATTGAAACTCAAAATCAAATTCAAATTTAATTTATTTACAGCCAACAATACAAAAAATTGTAAACAAGGCAAAGTCAGAATATTTATAGCAATACACATTTTTTTACGAGTGGTCATTTGAATAATTGATACAATCACATAAAAGTAACATAGTTAACAATACACATAATAGGCTAGAACGTTGTATGGTCAACTCAAGATAAATATTCATCTAGGAAAATTGGAGGAAAACTGATTGTGATGATAATATTCGTCAAATGAAAATAAAAAATCTGGTGTGGTACACTCACACAACTTTCCTTGCTCATATTTGAAACTACGATCAGACTTCTGTATATGGTGTATATATAATTGTTTTCAAAGTACTTTTTCTTTGTGTGAATGTGAAATTCGATGATTTTTTTTAAAAGATCTTTTTTTAAGTCGTCATTTTTTTAAAGTCGTCAAAACAGCTGTTCTACAGATGAAATATCTCGACTATGTGTTCTTTTTATGAACTGCGCTACCTACCTACCTCATGCACGAGAAGGAGGTTACTAAGTCCATTTCCCAAGGATGGGGTGGACCCCTCATTGGTTTCCCAGGAAGGAAACTCATGCCAGTTGATAGAGCTGATAAATGACTATACAGGGTATGAATTTGAAAAAATCGGTCAAGTTATTTTTGAGAAATCGTGAAAAACATGGTTTTTTAGTAATTATCCGCCATTTTTCTCAAGAATATTACGGAGCTCCTGCAATTTTCCAAGGAAAAAACTCATGTCATTTGATAGGGCTTATGAATAGCTATCCATGGTTTAAATTTGAAGAAAATCGTTAAAGCCATTTTCGAGAAAACCGTGAAAACCCTGGTTTTTGGTCATTATCCGCCATTTTTCTCAAGAATATTACGGAGCTCATGGAATTTTCCCAGAAATGAGACTTATGCCAGATGATAGGGCTTATAAATAGCTATCCATGGTATAAATTGAAGAAAATCGTTGGAGCCGTTTTCGAGAAAACCGTGAAAAACATGGTTTTTAGTCATTTTCCGCCATTTTTCTCAAGAATATTACGGAGCTCCTGAAATTTTCCCAGAAATGAGACTTATGCCAGTTGATAGGACTTATAAATAGCTATCCATGATATAAATTTGAAGAAAATCGTTAGAGCCATTTTCGAGAAAAATGTGAAAAACATGGTTTTTCAGTCATTTTCCGCCATTTTACTCAAGAATATTACGGAGCTCCTGAAATTTTCCCAGAAATGAGACTTATGCCAGTTGATAGGGCTTATAAATAGCTATCCATGATATAAATTTGAAGAAAATCGTTAGAGCCACTTTCGAGAAAAACGTGAAAAACATGGTTTTTTAGTAATTATCCGCCATTTTTTCCGCCATCTTGAATTAAATTTTATTGAATTTCTTATTGTCGGGTCCTCATGGTATAAGGACCTTAAGTTTAAAATTTCAAGTCGATCGGTTAATTAGGAATGGAGTTATCGTGTTCACAGACATACACACACACACACACATACACACACACACACATACACACACACACACACATATACACACACAGACCAATACCCAAAAATCATGTTTTTGGACTCAGGGGACCTTGAAACGTATAGAAAACTTGAAATTGGGGTACCTTATTTTTTTTTGGAAAGCAATACTTTCCTTACCTATGGTAGTAGGGAAAGGAAAGTAAAAATATTATGCCTCTTTACTCTTATGTGATGTGGGGAGTAATATTACCTGTGAATCACCTTAATAGCCTTGGATAATATTGGGTAGGCTAATCATACTGCAACATAACCAAGTGTCATATTGTTCAAATATTATAAAGCTCATACTTATTATTGTTATGAGAAAATTCATCAAATGATATTTCCTCTAATTAAAAACACTTGACTTACATGGGCTACTTTTGTACAAAATAATAAAAACATTATAAAATCTTGTAGTACCCTTTATTATTAAAAACTTTAAAATATTATTTTTTATACTTTGAGGCTGATGAAGCTTCTCTTCAGGAGTGAAATGCATTCCTCAATACTCCAAGAAAAGTAAGTGTTTTTTTCAAATATTTACAAGTAACACAGTGTAAGAACCACAACAAAGTTATTATATAGTGTATTGTCATGGAAAGCAACTTCAATTAAAAATATTCCGAAGACTAGTTTCGACCCTTTCAAGTTGACATTCCAAATTGAAAATGACCTAAGTTAGGGTCGAAACTATAGTCGTTGAAATATTTTAAAGTTTTTAATAATAAAGGGTACTACAAGGTTTTTATATTGTTTTTATCAATTTCCTCCAATTAATATGTTTCACTCTTATAAAATCAATAATTGAGAAAATACTCCCTACCTCCCAGCACTATAGCTCCAGATCTAGCTCTTTCTAAAGGTGGAACCCATCTTGAAAGGAGTCTGAAAACGGTTGGCATCATGAAACCCTGGAAATAAAAGTCCAGCTTTCGAGAATGATAAATTATTTCAAAGTTAAATTGTCAAGAAAATGCGTTACAAAAGTTGAATCGTACTTGTCAGTCACAGTACTAAGTTATATTACTGTCAAGGTTTTTAACATTACTATATTAGACGGCAGTATAATACAAAATACTAAATAATAAATACTCTTCATTGAATATGATGTGTTTACACCAAATTTAATTGACCGAGCGAAGTGAGGTCTAAGATTCAAGTCGACGGTTTGGCATTTCTCTTAATGTTTAAATGTTTGAATGTTTAAATGTTGCGAATTTACGGCGAAACGCGGTAATAGATTTTTATGAAATTTGACAGGTATGTTCCTTTTTTAATTGCGCGTCGACGTATACAAGGTTTTTGGAAATTTTGTATTCAAGGATAATATAAAAGGAAAAAGTAGCCTCCTTCATACGCCAATATTAGAGTAAAAATCAGACTATAGAATTATTCATCATAAATCAGCTGACAAGTGATTACACAGATGTGTGGAGAAGCCAGTCTATTGCTGTATTTCCATAAGGTCTATAGTTTCAATCAGGTAATTGTGAATGAGAATACCGCATGAGGTCTACTGTTCACAGAACTACTAGTAACAAAATGTTAATAACTCAATCCTTATATATTCTATTAGATTGAACATATCTTATTTCATACACATGATGAAAATATGTTTTTGTCAAGTTCCATCTAATAGAATCTATAAGGATTAAGTTATTAACATTTTGTTGATAACTTTGGTGTAAACCCAGCTTAAATACTACAATTTATCACATTGCATAAAATTATAGTATTTTTTAATAGTAGTCACAATCTTGAATGATCATTCATCTCCTCTCTGAAAACAAATTCTTATTCAATTATGATCAAATATATTGTAACTGTACAAGATTGCCCCTCTCTCAAGTGGATCATCATTGATCTGCAAATTGTCCTCTATATTTTATTTGGTGTTTGGGCAGAATAAGAATAAATGAATTCAACGGTTTTTTCAACTCCATTCAGCTTGAAACAACACACCACACAATTTGACAATTGATTTTATCATTTCAGAAAATATTCATTGAAAATTTCATTCATTTATTCTTTATTCATTCATACAATAAGTACATTATCAAAATGATAGAGAGAGGAGAAGTAAGGTAATCTTGTGCTATTCCTCTCCCAAATTTAGATAAACACATAGTCCGGAATGGGTTAAGTCTTATTGTAGCTATTCAATTCACAAAATTCATTTTCCACCATTGGTTTGCAGATATTATAAGGAGAATTTTCAAGTTCTTTCAATTCTAATAAATATATTCCTTTTTTGGAAATTATTCCTCAATAGGTAGTATAGGCTACTGTATATAACACAGAATAATAAGTACAATAGAATATTACAAAATCTTATTTATTCATTTATTGAGTGAAAAATGGCCTCACAATACCAAGGAGAACTCCAGTAGGCAGTCGTCAAAATCTTTTCTTCTTCTTCAATGTTGTTTTCCATCACGAACTGCTTATTATTAAATCACTTTTTGCTTTTAGAAATAACGACTAGCAGTCAGATATTTTACAATAAATGAATAAATGACTCACTGGACAACGAGTTCTTGGTTGTCCAAGAAGATGGCGGAACTGCCGAAAGATCTCGTTGTCCAGTGAGTGATTTATTCATTTATTGTAAAATATTTGACTGCTAGTAGTCTTCTCTTCTGTAAATTTTAGTCTGATAAATGGGTAGATCACAGAGAAATAATGATTATTAGAAAAAGTGACTTCAATAAATTTATTGTATTTTATTCCATATAATTTCATTTATTTATTGTATTCATTTATTTCAGCTGTGCTTTTAGAATTAAGTTTGTTTTTCGGTAATTCTTCAAAATTACATTTTCTAATATGTGAATATTTCCTATTCTAGTTATAATAATGTGAAATATTTCTTCCATGATGTTTAATTTTCAAGCATCTAAATCTGAAAATCTACTTTGTGAAAATATTTGGGGACATAAAATTTAGTGAATTGATGAACTACAAGACTTAACCTATTTCGGACTATGTGTTATGTAAATTTGGGAGAGGAATAGCACAAGGTTACCTTATTTTTCCTCTCCCTATCAATTCAATATTCAATTAAATAATTCTTTATTGTCATATACAGTGCACAAGAACACATATATAGATGTTTTTAGGCTATAGGAACAAAAATGTATTGCATTATCGACCTAGAATATTATTGCTAAGCCATACAAAGTTTGCAAGTTTTGTAAAAAAATTGTAAAAGTTGCAATATTCTATTATATAAAATTCAGAGCCATCAGTCGACGACTGCATCGCAAACATAATTTTGATAATGTTCTTATTGTATAAATGAATAAATGAATGTATCTGAAACAAATGTGGTACCTAATGAATAAAGATAGCACTTCAGTACAGGTGGAAATTAAAATAGAAACGGATGAAAATGAAAATCAGAAATTATTGAATAAAAAAGTTTTAAAGGAGAGCAGCTTACCTGAACAAAACCCTGACATATTCTTATGACAATCAATGACGGATAGTCAAATTGCGTCACAATAAACGGAGTCGATAGAGCTAGAATACTGTTGATGAATAAATTTACTCCCAAAAGCATTTTTCCATTGAATTTGTGGTTTAAAACAGCGGCTGGCAGATTCATTATCAGGTAGCCCCAGAAGAACGAGCTCAGGCACTCGCCTCTTATCCTTTCATTCCAGGTGAACACCTTCCAAACACAAGAAAATCTGTTATCAGTCAAATTTGAATTGAAAGAAAGCTATTGATCAAATTTATGTATTTCCGAAACTAGTAGTTACAATTTGTATTCTTGGTATACTTATTCTTGGTATTCTTGGTATTTGGTACTATAATTCTATTTTATGAATGAAAAATATTTATTTCATTGCAACTTAAGTACTTTTGTACTTGTTATCCGCCTACTTCAATTTCTCTGAATATTTGAATTATCAGTCAAAATATATTAGAATGGTCTAAAATGAAATTTAATAAAGCCCATAAGCTCATTAACTCTAGAATCTATATTTTCATTCTAATAATTGACGCTGTCAATAGAAAAGTTATGAATATATAATTGTATGACTTTTCTACAATAATATTTTTCAATGGATTCCTGAAATGTTTTTGAATCAGTGACTTATAACTGTTCATTGAACGGACGTAGCGAGTTCTTAGTTTGACAAGAGTATTATTTCGGCGTTTGTATGTTTGACGATAACTATGCAACAATTTTGACCATCTCAACTTCCAATCTTGACATTATTATATTATTATTGCTGCTTTTTACAGACTTTTATAAGTTCGGTGCCCAAAAAAATCTTGCAACAAAGTAATGCGGTTTTTTTGTCATTATAACGGATTATTCAAGGGGAAAGTAGAGAAACAAACGGAAGACGCAAGTTACTGGCTGCCAGTACTTTCCACTTACTGTACTTCATTTCACTTTCCACAGATTTCCATTTACTAAACATGGAAATTGATGGAAAGTGGCACTCCCCTCTTATCCTTTCATTCCAGGTGAACACCTTCCAAACACAAGAAAATCTGTTATCAGTGGAACTTAAATTAAAAGAAAGCTATTGATCAAATTTATGTATTTCTTCATTCATAATACAAGCACAAAAAATAAATGTAGACTCTATACAACGACTATAGTAAGGTCCACGTTAAAATGACAGTTGAGAAATATGAGAGAACAGAGTTGCCGATTCTCTGCCTTGCCACTGTCTTCAATAGAGGATTGCTATATTATTATTAGCGTTGGCATATATATATAGACGCACACAAACACATAGGTAGTCAAAGAAAAATCAGGTCATGAGACCGTTGTCAGGTTAATATAATATTGTAAATATATTAAATTTTGATGTCGAGGTTGTCAATGTAGTGTAGTGATTGTGGAGAAGCCAAGATAAAATCATTTAAATCGCATTGGTAGGCACGTATATTACAATTTCTGATGATGTGCTTCATCGTCTGTCTAGCCTCTCCACAATCACAATCACAGGGGAAGGTAAACTGTCCCAGTCATTAAGGGAAGCCCCGCATCTCCCGTGGCCAGTCCTAACCCCCTGTTGAGGGCCGCCCTCAAAACCTTCCAAACACAAGAAAATCTGTTATCAGTCAAATTTAAATTAGAAGAAAGCTATTGATTCCATTTATGTATTTCTTCATTCATAATACATGCACAAAAAATAAATGTAGGCTATAGCTGATATTGGTATATCTGATGTAATATCAACTGTTAATTATTGTTTAAAATAATCAATTTTATTTTAATCGTTGAGATACAATATATTTTCCAATGAGCAATGAATTAAAATACCTACATTTCCTTAATCGAGATAAATTATGTTGTTGATTAATTATATTTCTGAATTGTTGAAAAACGATCTGGCAACGTTGCAGAGCTGGAAAAGAATAGCGCTATCTGCCTTGTCGAATGATAGACTAGAATAGTAGCACCAATGTTCATTTATTCATTTCATTGACAATTACAAATCATAATTATAATAAATATAATATGATTGGGAGAAGACAACAGGCATAGCCCAAAACTGTCTTCTCCCAAATTTTTACAAATAAATGTTTCAAAAAGAATAAGAATAAGAATGTGAATCGAATACTGCCATTATAACGTGGACCTCGCTATAGAGATAGGCTATAGATTTAGTGACGATATTCAACTGCATGATGTTTAGTTTTGCTGTGTTGAATAAAGAAAATATTCCAAATTCTATTCTATTCTGGATGAATATCTAGTTTTTGATTGCCGTGCTACCAATTTTTCCTTAAATGGTTGGAATAGCATTTAACACCTATCACCTAAGGAAAGTTGTCGGCTCCAATAAAATAGATTCTTGATAAACTGTGAATGGATCTATTGCCTATGAATGAGAAATCCAGTTTTCAGAGCAAATTAACTTATAATCTTCAGATGAAAATTTTGACAAAAACACAGAAATATACAAAGAACAATCACTTACAAGCCTAATGATTTCAGAGTTATTACGAACTAAAAATACTTATCTAGTTTACAGTTGAAACACAGTGGCTATTGGCTTTACTACATTAACAACTAATTATGCACAAAAATTTATATAAAACTCAATTTAAAACATTAATAAACGAAAATGATTCAGAGCAAAACTCTACGACAACAGTACTTGTAGCAAGCCATTTTTCAGAAGAAGCCAAGAACAGGAAAAGACACAAATTGCCAGTCACGAAAGACAACGCCCTGTTCAATATCGATCTTTACAGACACGTCAACACAAAATTATAACTTATAAGTTTAGAATTCACATTCTACATCTGTTCTCAATAAAACTTTAATTTGAAAATGTTATTTTAAATTTTTATACATATCTCGATTCAAATAACCATTTATCCAGTAATTCTGCCAACCAAGCCTCGGTGACACCATGGAACAATGCAACAAACATTTACGATAATAAATTCTCCGTCAAAAAGTTTATCCGTCTATTGATAACTCTGACATTTACTATAAAGTTCCATAGATCTCGAATTGAAGATTCGATTCCAATGTGAGAAGAAAAATGTAATATTACAAATACCCCCCTCTTGACATAAAAAAAAAAATTTTACTGTTTGAAAATTTAAAGAAAAAATTACATTGACCCTAATGAAAATTGTTGAAATTTAAATTTGAGAACAGTAACAATTTTTTCTAGAAAAACATACATGTCATCCAATAATATTGAAAATTATTATAAAAATTCATCAATAGCGTTTGTTATATGTTTCCAAACAATATCTCAAAATATAGAATATCAATATTACTTTTGATTTAGCTTTATAATTTAAAGAAAAATATCTCAACAGAAAGTTTAATATGTAAAGAATAGTTTTTTGAAATTGCACAAAAAATTTAATAGATAGAAAATTTAATTTTTATTGCATAAAGAAAATTTAGTATGTTGAATGAAAAATTATTATTATTATTATTTTTTTTTTTTAAATGAATTGATGAATTGTTACATTTAATTTTCACATAAAATTTCAATAAATCAAAAAATGTTCATTTCTTTCACTATTGACGCGATTGATTTTATTGATGCACATTTTGGAAAACAGTCCGTTAAGGCACTCAGAATGATTTTCAGTTAAGTGTGACTCCAATGTGATGACGTTAGTGTTGGGCTGATCTGGATGCACGTAGTGTTGGGCTGATACTTGTAGTCGACTGATGCATATCAAACTCGATACAGGTGACATCTCAGTTAGCATTGCTTCCTGTTTGTAGTAGACGGCTGCATTCCAAACTTGATACCGGTGACATCTCAGTTAGCATTGCTTCATGTTTGTAGTAGACGGCTGCATTCCAAATTCAATACAGAGTCACATAAATTTTGTATCATATTTGTAATTATACAATGTACATTTCAGGCTTGAAATGACAATGTAATTCGTTTTTTGGAAAAGAGATAGACGCTGCATACAGGATTAATTTAGGTGAGGATTAATTTAGGTAAGGTTTGGTTTTTTGATATTTTCAGCTTTCAAGGTTTAGAGTTCTGCATACAGGAATAATTTAGGAGAGGATTTTTTGAATTAATTCTTTCATGATACTGTGACTGTTCTTCTGAATTCAAGTTGTGAATGTGAACATGGATGGCAATTACCTCCAGGTAATGCAGTAGTGTTGAAGTTTGAGATACAGAGTCAGCAATAAGCATTGGCATTGCTATTGGTGTATGCTTTGGTGTCGGCTTTGGCATCGGCGTTGATATTGGCATTGGCGTTGGCGTAGCTATTGACATCAGCACAGGCATCGGCGTTGATTTGGTGTTGGCATCAGCATTGGCGCAGGCATTGGCGTAGCTATTGGCATTGGTGCAGGCATTGACGTAGATATTGGCGTTGGCGTAGCTATTGGCATTGGCGCAGGCATTGGCATTGATTTTTGTTGTTGGCTTAGTTATTGGCGTTGACATTGGCATAGTTATTGGCGTTGGCATCAGCATTGGCGCAGATTTTGGCATTGGCGCAGGCATTGGCATCAGCACAGGCATCGGCGTAGATTTTGGCATTTGCATTGGCGCAGATATTGGCTTCGGCGCAGGCATCGGCATAGATATTCGCGTTGGCATCAGCACAGGCATCGGCGTAGATTTTGGCGTAGTTATTGGTGTTGACATTGGCGTAGTTATTGGTGTAGGCCGCAGCGTTGATTTTGGCGTAGATATGTCACACTAGTTCGAAAATCACCCAAATGTTCTTAACACTCTTCATGGCGTTCACTTGTTACTGATTTCGAGATTCACATGATAACTATTTCAATGTTAATGTCTGTGCTGTACCTGTTGTCTTAAATACTTATAAACTAAAAGAAAAACTTGATTAGGCTATCAATACAATCTAATACACATGAAAATTATTTTAAGTATCTATGAAATGGAAATTTGTTAACATCTTATTATACAGTCAGCAATACATAAATTGTGAAATATGGACATATCAATGATAAATTAAAAAAAAAAAAAATCATTCATTTATTCACTGTTCAAATATCAAATTTTAATCCATTCTTCAAAATAGAAATATAATTTCATAACACCCTGTATCATTATCAAAATTGTAAAAACAAACATCATAACAACACAACAAAAATTTAATTTCAATACATATTTCAATAATTTCAGACATTTGGTCTTCTATTCAATCATTTCATAATATATTTGCATTTCATTATCATTTAATATAACATTTCATTTATAGCATGTTCATTTCACATTTATGATTTATCATTCAGGGTTTCAAAATTATTTAGTTTTAATTTGTTCAAAAATTGTATAAAAAGCAAATTATTTAATATTGTTAATCATCGTTTGTTGGATACTATAGTTTATTTCGACTTTTCAATGTTCTAAACACAAACTACATTTCATGACAAAACTTTACTATCAATCATTAAACAAGAAATCATTCAAAACATCAATAATATTTTGCTTCAAAGGCAAACAATATTCATAATTAATCTGCATCTATGGCAATCAACATTAGTAATCAACACAAAAAATATTATCTCATTACTGCCTCTCCAAGTCATAACCTCTGTTATTCCTTCTTTAGGCAATAATGGGTTTCCATCTCAAAAAACACAATCACATACCAGCAAAATTCTAATCAACAAACCCCACTAAAAATTCTACATACACTCCAGCATCCATTTCAAACGATAATCAATCATATCAAAATTTATAGAACAAACAGTTTTAAAATTAAAAAAAAAATCAATCACAAAAACTTATTTCAATTAATAATATAACAAAACGTTTTAAATTGAACCATTTATTTTTTAAAATAATTTAAAACTTAAAGACTGTATAATAAGTACAAACATTTCAAGATTATGATACAAAGATGATCAAGATGAAATACTGGGTAAATAAGTTCCCTAAAAATACAAACAAGAGAAAAAGAAAACTGGGTAAATAAATTCCCTAAAACAATACACACAAAATTGATACACTTCACATAAGTGATACATGATGAAAAAATATGTCACAAGCACATAATTCTTTACACTACAGTGGATAGATTCTAGAAAAGTTAAGTTTTATCAACAATTTAAAGATTGGAAAATAAGCTACTATTTCAACTTCTAAATTATTTCAGAAAAAATACAAATTTAAATGACTATGGACAAGATTGGTTAAGATATGCTTCATAGAAGAAATTTACTGAATATTACACAAAGACAGGAAAGAATCGAAAATTGAAAAGATCAAGGGCCAAGAAAAATAGGCTATAGGAAAGAAAAAAGATACAATTATGGACTCTTACCATACGTAGTATTTACGGTCATTGCTATTCTGAATCCCGGCATGACACAGGATTCCTAATCATTGTGTGTTGGGGAATACCCTTCCATCATGTGATTCACAGTTATCATCTTGTAAGTAAGCAACTTGAAACAACCTTTGAATACTAACACATCAATGGAGACTTTGTGCTTTGTTTTCTTCAATAGCATGATTTTATTCATGGTTCATTTGTTTCAACCAAGCAGTTTTGCCTACAAAATTCGTCATGTTCACTTGAGAATGCATAGCATACACTTTTTCAATTCTAAGTGAAAGTTGAACTCATCAACTTGACTCAAAGCAACATTCATTTTGTTCACATTATTCCTAACCTCCACAGAAACCTGTCTCATGTAATCATTCATTTTGTTTACAATCTTCCTAACTTTTGATGTAGTATCTGATCCATAGAAACATTTGATTTGTTTACTGTTTTCCTAACCTTCAATGTAGCAATAGTACTTTCTTGATAGTTGACTTTCAATGAAGACAACTCCCTACCTACTTCTTTACTCAATTCTACACTTTCACTATGGTTGACTTTTTCAACAACAGTAACTAGGCCTACATTGTCAGAAACTTGAATGAGTTGATCTTGTAACTTAACACTACTATCATTCTGCTTCAATTTGTTTTCATTTTCCTGATTATCACTCAATGTTTCAGCAAATTCTTGCTTCATATCATCAAACCTAGCATTAAACTAGCATTTTGCTCATCAAACCTAGCATTTTGCTCTTGTTTAAAATTATCAAACAGTTGTGTTAAGGCAGCTATTAACTCATCATCATTTTTATATTTTTCATATTGTATGCCATTTTGCTAGTCTGCACAGATAATATATTCATTAGGACTTGATCTCTCTTGAACCGATTTCCCACTCAGCAACAAACCATTCACAACCCATCAAGATATCTATCCTACTAATAATTTTATAACCAGGGATTTCATAGTGTACCATTTGGGATTATTTATTTTGTAATTCGGTCCACCACAGGGGTAACATTTGGAACAAATGTGGTGATTCAGTCCCACACCAGGGCGTACCATTTGCCGTGCTACCAATTTTTCCTTAAATGGTTGGAATAGCATTTAACACCTATCACCTAAGGAAAGTTGTCGGCTCCAATAAAATAGATTCTTGATAAACTGTGAATGGATCTATTGCCTATGAATGAGAAATCCAGTTTTCAGAGCAAATTAACTTATAATCTTCAGATGAAAATTTGGCAAAACACAGAAATATACAAAGAACAATAACTTACAAGCCTAATGATTTCAGAGTTATTACGAACTAAAAAATACTTATCTAGTTTACAGTTGAAACACAGTGGCTATTGGCTTTACTACATTAACAACTAATTATGCACAAAAATTTATATAAACTCATTTAAAACATTAATAAACGAAAATGATTCAGAGCAAAACTCTACGACAACAGTACTTGTAGCAAGCCATTTTTCAGAAGAAGCCAAGAACAGGAAAAGACACAAATTGCCAGTCACGAAAGACAACGCCCTGTTCAATATCGATCTTTACAGACACGTCAACACAAAATTATAACTTATAAGTTTAGAATTCACATTCTACATCTGTTCTCAATAAAACTTTAATTTGAAAATGTTATTTTAATTTTTATACATATCTCGATTCAAATAAACCATTTATCCAGTAATTCTGCCAACCAAGCCTCGGTGACACCATGGAACAATGCAACAAACATTTACGATAATAAATTCTCCGTCAAAAAGTTTATCCGTCTATTGATAACTCTGACATTTACTATAAAGTTCCATAGATCTCGAATTGAAGATTCGATTCCAATGTGAGAAGAAAAATGTAATATTACATGATTCATCCTTTTCACAGTTTTAATTTGTTATTGGAAATCTATATCTGATAAAAAATCTTGGAAATCTGAAATTTGTTATTGGTTTATCAGTTATTGGAAATTGTTCATAGATTTACCTTGATATCAGTGGCATTATCTTGTTTCTCGGACATAGCAACTATAGCTACTGATAAGTTGACTCTACTGATGTAGCTTGTGACCAGGCACAAGAAGAGGAGGAACATTTGTAAGTGTCGTACACCCAATCCATACGAATCTGCAATTCCATTAAATATAGTCTTCAAACATTCATCATAATTACTATTCAATCATCAAATCAAATCAAAATAATGAAAAGACTGGGTTGTTGTCAAAAATATCACTTATTTATTTTAAAAATTGGTTTTTAATTTCTCACACTGAAGATGACACCATTGGTTTTGAAACATGTTTGTGATTTTAAAAATGAATAAGTGATACTTTTGACAACAGCCCAGTGTTTTTATTATGGATAGAATTCACAATATCTCACCAACAACAGTATCTGAAATCAAATCAAAATCATTCACTGTCATTACAGAAAAAAATGGTGACAACGTCAAATACAATTACAATTTGTAACATTTGTTTGAAAGTATGAATAATTGAAACAGATTGGAAAGCATGAACTCTATAATTACAAAAAATAATGAGGAAATGGATTTATGGCTGAAAAACTGTAAAATTTATGTTTGAATGTCACAGATTATCTATCTTTAAAAAAAAAAATTATCAAATAAAACTATTGCTGAAAAACTGTAAAATTTATGTTTGAATGACAGAGATTTATTAAAAACAGTTAGCCTAGGCTATATAGATTAGGTATAGTACAAGAAATAATTAAAGTTTAGGAATATTCATATTTGAAAAGAAAACAGACCTGAGAAAAATTCAAGTCTCTATTGATAATGGAACATATCTACTGGTGATAAATGATATACTAGTATCTGATATAGCAGCCTATTCCTAATCAACTGTTCTACATCCAGAACGACATCATGGGTACGATAAGGTACTTGTTGAAAAACGGTACAACATCAAATATGCTTCTAATCAACTGCTCTACATCTTTATATTGATTGATACAATATAAGTACATCATCAAAATGATAGAAACATTATAGGTACGATAAGGTAGCCTCTACTTGTTGAAAAACAGTACAGTATTTTTGAACTTTTGAACTCTCAACAACTTATAAAGGAATAAATGAATCACTTTCGATTTGTTTTAATATATCCTATGATTCAATGAAACTATATTACCTGTTAATTATTATATCCAACTGATTTGTGGTCAATAAAAAATAATGATTGTCTTCAAGTGTTTCATATTTTACACTATGAACAGAGATATTGTGGAATCTCTCCATATTAAGGTGAGATAGAAACTATATTGTCAGTTCCACTTCATTCATTTGAGCCGAACTTAAGTTTCAAATCTCTAATAAGGCATCTTCAGCGGTCTAATTTATTCTAATTCAAAGTAGACCACTGAAGACCACTGATGCCCTAGTCTTAGTGCATAAAAATTGAGTTTGGCTAAAATAAATCATGTGGAACTGACAATATAGTTTTTATTTCACCTCGTCTCATATTTATGTACCGTACTCCTTGATGAATATTTCACAGTGAGCTTTAGATTACTTTGTATGATTTCCATGGAATACTATATTTCTAAACTCTCACAGGAGAGGAAAATACATATACTTTTGGGATACTTGACTTGGATACATTCCAGATTCATGAAATTTTCGGATTGAGTGTCAGCATCTCTTAGGCTAAAGAGCTATGGAAAAATATAAATGAGGATTGAGTGTCAGCATCTCATAGGCTAGAAAGCTATGAAAAAATACAAATGGAGAAATGAGAAATGGCTAAAAAAACGTCAAAAAGAGGTATTTGAAGCAGTTCAACTTCAAAATGTCATACTGTAAGGTACTTCAGAGCAGTGATTGAGTAGCCTACGCGGTTCCGGTATATGAATTAACTCGAATTAACATCCCACATTCACAGTTTGTTTATATATGTGATAATGGAATCAAATTTTTTCAAGTATTCTCCTATATTTGACAGGCTACGATATTGATGTTCTGATTTACTGTGTTGAATGAAGGGAATATTCTATTATATCCTACTAAAATATCTATTCTAATGTAGGTAATATCCTTTTAAAAACTCAGACCCGATTGCACAAAAGTCTGTCAAGTTTCAACTTTAAGTAGGTACTGATTTAAACTGGGTTCACACCGAAGTTATCAACATAATATTAATTACTTAATCCTCATGGATTCTATTAGATTAAACGGAGCTTGACAAACACATATGTTCACCATGTGCATGATAAGTTATGTTCAATCTAATAGAATATATAAAATTGATTAAGTTATTAATATTTTGTTAAAACTCTGGTGTAAATGCAGCTTATTTTCTCTAATATTGGTTCTTGTGACATTCAAAATGTCATTCAATCCACGTTAAAATTTGTCAGACTTTTCTGCAACTGTACATGAGTCTTGTTGAGATCATAGAATAACAATTTAAATTTGTTTGTTTCATCTATGTAAGAATTGCTCACCCACAGCTGTTGACTTCTTCTCGTCTGAATATATTTCATTCATGCTGTCCAAACTCGATTCATGGTTCGATTTCGAAGCTTTACGTTGTACTGGATCCATGGCGAATTTATAAACATTTGTGACAATCTTCGAACAAAAAATTTCATATCTTAATATTGAAACTCATCTTAATATCTTATTATCTTGAAAATATCTTAATATGAAGGTTTGAATGGGTGGCCCCATATTGTGAATGGATTAAGTACTGTAAGGCCATATCTACATATTTTTTATATTATTTATATAATACGTTTGAATGGGTGGACCAATATTGTGAGTGAACTGTGTCAGCCATATCTTCATATTTCAATACATAAATATCAAAATATTAAACATGAAAAATTATTTATTTCTTTCTTCAAATTCTTTGCAACTTGAGTACCTACCTACCTACTTACTTTTTATCTTGAATGAAAAAGACTAAGAAATTGTCAAAAAACCACAGATTTATTGGCAATGGTGTAATAACCGAAACCGATCTTTCAAAATATCAATGAATCTGTGGCTTTTTGACAATTTCTTAGTCTTTTTCATTCAATATGAATTATTACCACAATATACACTTCTCAACTACACAAAAAGTACATTTTATCTGCCTACTTCAATTTCTATAAATATTTGAATTATCAGTCAAAATATATTAGAATGGTCTAAGATTAAATTTAATGAAGCCCATAAGCTCTATGAAATCTATATTTTTCATTCTAATAATTGACGCTGTCAATAGAAAATTTATGAATATAATTGTATGACTTTTCTACAATAATATTTTTGAATGGATTCCTGAAATGTTTTTGAATCAGTAGCTTATAAACTGTTCATTGAACGGACGTAGCGAGTTCTTAGTTTGACAAGAGTATTATTTCTGCGTTTGTATGCTCGATGATAACTATCCAACAAATTTGACCATCTCAACTTCCAATCTTGACATTATTATATTATTATTGCTGCTTTTTTACAGACTTTTATAAGTTCGGTGCCCAAAAAATCTTACAACAAAGTAATGCGGTTTTTTTTGTCATTATAACGGATTATTCAAGGGGAAAGTAGAGAAACAAACGGAAGACGCAAGTTACTGGCTGCCAATACTGTCCACTTACTGTACAATACTATATCCTATACCTCACTTCACTTTCCACCGATTTTCATTTATTAAACATGGAAATTAATGGAAAGTGACATAATAAAAAATACTGACCACCAGTAACTTGCCGTGTGTACTTTCCCTGTCTATTAGCCGCATCTCGAACAGGTGTTCAACGTGTCAGGTTATTTCTATCAACGATACAAACACTAAAAATTAATGATGCTGAGTGACGTCATAAAAAGCACTAGCCGTCAGTAGCTTGCCGTGTCCACTTTCCCTGTCTATTAGCTGCTTCTCGAAGAGGTGTTCAACGTGTCAGGTTATTTCCATCAACTATACAAACATTATTGATGCTGAGTGACCTCATAAAAAATACTAGCCGCCAGTAACTTGCCGTGTCTACCTTCCCTGTCTATTAGCCGCTTCTCGAACGGCTATGTTCAACGTGTCAACTCATTTCCATCAACGATACAAACACTAAAATTGATGCAAAGTGACGCCATAAAAAGTACTGGCCGTCAGTAACTGTCCATCACTACTCTCCCTGTCTATTAGCCGCTTCTCGAACAGGTGTTCAACGTATCAGGTTATTTCCATCAAGATACAAACACTAAAATTGATGAAAAGTGACGTCATAAAAAGTACTGGCCGTCAGTAACTTTCCATCACTACTTTCCCTGTCTATTAGCCGCTTCACGAACAGGTGTTACCAGGTACTACTCAGACCCATAAACAGCTGTTAGCTGCTCACCTCCTGTAAACAAAGTGTGGTTGCTAAGCAACGCAAAAACTCCAGCCGTGTATTTTCTATTGTCGTCTATGTTTACCGGTGCGCGCTTAATCGATTTTTCGTAATATTCTTCAATTTTCACAGTAAATTTTATTGAAATCAAGTCATGTATTCGCTTACATGCAGAATAATTCTCCTTTTATCTATATTTTTGAATTTCATGCTACATTGTAAAGGCTGTGAGTACTTTTCAATATTCTATAGGCTACACATTGTCTTTTTTCTTTAGGGCTACTGTTGAATATAAATGAAAATAATAGCTTAATGATGTTATCATATAGCCGAAATATGTTGTGATTGAAAAATTTTAAAAGGGGTAGGTACTCATATTTAGTGATATTAAGTGCAATATTTGACTATAATTTGGTATTTTAATCATTCTAAATTCAAAATTTCTCATATAAATTTTTGGACAGAACTTTGAACTTTAACTTTCCTCAGTAAGAACATAACCTATTTTTTCGGACATTTTATTATTTATCAAAATTTGGGAACAAAATAGTTTTGGACTATCAATGCCTGTTGTTCTATCCCGATCATATTCATATGATATGTAATTATATCAACAAATAAATGAATGGATAAATAAATATATATATCCCAGACAATATAATTTTATTTATATTCCAGACACAACTCTGTGTAGTTACATCATCATACACTGGTGTATAGTTTTTAGGTTAAGATATTCTGTAGCAGAGGTCTCCACAGGGGGCGAAACAAATTTTGAGGGTCCGAAAAAAGGTTGAATATGAAATATAAATAGAAATAAAAATTTCAGTACCCTTTTTTTTTGAATTATTTTATGACAACATGTTCCATAATTCATGCCATTTTTAAGTCAAAATGACTTGAAAATGAAAAAAATTAATGAAGATTTTTAAGTCAAATGGCATGAATATTGAAACATGTTGTAATAAAATAATTCAAAAAGAGGGTACTGAATATTTTATTTCTATTCATATTACAAGCAGCCCATAAACATAAAATGTGACAATTGAATATGGAAGTATTCAAACTGACGACATTTCGTGAGTCATCAATGAATTTATGGGGAGGAGACTGAAAGTGTAATTTTTCTGATGATTTTGAAACTTTTTTTTAAATTTTGTGTCAAAAAGCTTGTGAGGCTACCCTGGTTGTAGGCTAGCATTTTGTAATTGAAGGAAAATGATTACACTTTCAATTGAGGAACTAAATATGTTGTAGCAGGACCTCCTTCCTGTAGTACTATTTTTAGTAGGCGCATGTCCGGTATATAGGAAGTCCTATTGTAGCCTATACATTAATTTCTGACTCCAAGTCCATGTCACATTACAAAAATGATTTTCTCATTGCAATTAAGCTATAAACAATAAATAAATTAGAGTACCTAACAATAAATTAATTAAAAAATCGATTGAATAATGAACAGTTAAAAGAAATTCCTTGATCAATGTGTGTATTAACTGCTGAATAGTCAAAATTTAATGGTGAAATGTTGAATTAATGTGAAGAGTAAAGCTGATTGAAGTAGAGACTATTGAATTCTAGAGCTTATGCATTTTATCTGGCTTAGAATCCACTCAACTTATGGGTGTCAATTGAATAATAAAGTATGAACCTCTTGCTTTGATCTCTCATTATCTTCAAGATTCCTCTCAAATTATCTTCAAATACCACTTCACGATAATCTCTTCACTCTCTTGGTAATGTTTGCTGGGGTTATTTGAGTATTATTGATTATATTTTTATTGCAATATTATGTAATAAGCTAGTACAAAAACTTGATACTTTAGTATAAAATAGGCATTATGCAAACATTGTGAAATGTGAAAAAAATGCTATTAATTTATGTATTTATTACATTGTGTACAATTACTTAACATGAGGAAAAACACAACAGGCTCATGCCCAAAACTGTCCCATTTCCAATTCCTACTATACTGTCCAAATCAAAATGTTGGTTATGTCACTTTCACTTTTCAACAATTTACGCTCCTCAATACTTAGATAAACAAGTAAATTTTGAATCAAATAGATACTATTAGAGTCTACAATCAAAAAATCTAGAAGAGTAACTTAGTAATAAAAAGTCTCAATTTTGAATGGATAAACTAGACATTTTTGAGCTAAAAACTTTACACTTTACAGAAAACTATTTGAAATTTAGTGGATTACTGGAGGAAAAAACTGTAAGTTTCATTATGTATTTCAAACCAATTAATATTCTAAATGATAGCAGTATAATCTCCAATTGGAAATATTTAAAAATTTCGTAGAAGATAGGTATTGATTATCATGAAACTGATTTGGACCCAATGAGAGTGATAATACTAGGTATACCTAATATTTAGTATTATAGTGATACAGTATATTGACGATACAGTATTATCCTTGGAGGCGACCTACTATAATCACAATAAATATATTATATTAAGTGTCAGAAGGCAACAATCACAAAACGCAGAAATAATACTTTCATATCATCCCAATAAAGCTGATATATTTGAGATAGAATTTATTATTTTTAAATTTTTGTGTCTGGCCTGATGCTTGTTAGTTGGTAAGTGTTATAAAAAAGCAGCTAGTAGACTACCTATTATTACAAGAGCATATAAGTTTATAATTCAATATTTTCTTAAAAGTCGTAACTCATTCAAAGTTATATCAACCAAATAAAGCTAATATATTTGAGATAGTATTTCTCATTTTTCAATTTCTGTGTCTGGCCTGATGCTTGTTAGTTGGTAAGCGTTATAAAAAGCATCTAGTAGACTACCTTCTATTAAAAGAGCATACATAATTCAATATTTTCTTAAATTTATCACTCTTTGATGATATCTTACGGCTCAAGAAGGTTATTACGGTACTAGGGATCTCTTGAAAGTATAAAATGATTTTCATATCATTGATGAAATACCCATAATATGAAATTACAGTAGCCTATATGAACTATACTGAACAGATTATGATGTAAGTGAAGTGAGAGATAACATATTAATTTGTTCAAATACAACCTAATTATTATAGGTACAAAAATGGATAATATATTAGGCTAAATAAAATGAAATAATTATAACAGAAATTCGAATTAAATGCCACTGTGAACCACCCTATAGAGACTTTTGCACTGTCGATATTAGATATATTATTTGCATTGCTTCAAAAAGCAAGAGTGGATGATATCAATTTGGATTCTTGTTGAATAATATTATTTGTACATTGAATAGTCAGAGTTAAACTACTACTACATAATAATACCCCAGAAAATAAAATATGAACTCTAAACTATAGTAGCCTATAATTATATGAAAATCAATATCAATCTTTCTAACATTAATATAAAAAATATGAAAAATAAATTTCTGGAGGTTATTCCATCTTGTAGTCATACTAGAATCACAGGAAAAATAGAATAAAGCTGCGTTTACACCGAAGTTATTAACAAAATGTTAATAACTCAATCCTTATAAATTCTCTTAGATTGAACATAACTTATCATACACATGATGAACATATGTGTTCGCTAAGTTCCGTTCAATCTATAAGAACGGAAAAATAAACATTTTGTTAATAACTTTGGTGTAAACGCAGCTTACAGTTATTAATAGCTTATAGCTTACAAACTATTAAGCTTAAAGCTTCCAGCTGCGTTTACTCCAAAGTTATTAACAAAATGTTTATTTTTCCGTCCTTATAGATTTTATTAGAATAAACGGATCTTGACAACACATATGCACATCATGTGTATGAAAAGTGATGTTCAATCTAAAAGGATTAAGTTATTAACATTTTGTTAATAACTTTGGTGTAAACCCAGCTTAACTGTGTTTTTCCTAAGTGCTAGAATATAATTCAAAATAAAATCCATTGTCAATAGTTCCTACTCACAGTTCTCCAAATGAAAAAAGTTTCCAAAAAGTATCCCAGCCACAATATTATCCCATTATAATTTTGCACAAACGTTTCAAATCATTTTCTAACTACAGAAATACCAGACAAACTGAACAGTAGGGAGTAGCAATATCAACTGATAGAGAGTTCCTCTGTTTACAGAATGACTGACTGTCTATCAAAACAGATAATCACATTTGGAGTTGCAAGTGTATTCTCTATAGACGCCAGTAATACAGGTGTTAACTGTAACACATTTTTCAAATTACGTCTTCTAATCACTTTAAATTTAGCTTTCTATTATCACACGGTGATAATGACAGCTCAAATTAAGTAATCAAATAGACTTGTGAATGAGCGGAAAATATTATCTCTTATTACTGTAGTGAGGTCCACGTTATAATGGCAGTGGAGAAAGATAGGAGGACAGGATTGCCGATTCTCTGCTTGCTACAGCCTACTTCTATAGAAGATAGTTTGATACCCGTATATCTGATGTGATATTAATAACTGTTTATTCTTGATTAAAATTCTGAATCTATATAAATAAAAATTCCAGCCTCAAATTTTGACATTCAATAACTTTTTAATGTGTGCAACGAATTTGATGATTTTTTTAGTTGTGTTCGTTATGTTCAGGACCAGGTTTATGGCCTAATCCGACTTCAGGACTCTTTCCCACGGACCTTCAAAGTTTACATGTAATCCTTACTGTATGGGAGAAAATTTGTGAGCTGGCCACACAAAGAAATAAAAATCAGCTGTTATAATCATTGCGTCATACAACAGCCGTCGGTAGATAGTAGACAAGAGTGTGTGTTACTCTATAGCCGCCCATGTATTTTATTCTAAACGCCCCGACTAAAAACAAAATGACTGTTCTGTGTGTAACCATCCATCAGTGCGGCCTCACGTTAAAGACTTACATGCTCAAAAGACATTGCTTTGTTTCGAGTAATTGTGCTGTCTTCGGTGTTCAGTATTAATTGACTTTCAGTAAATTAATTATTTCGCAGTTGGAAAATTATCTATATAAATAAAATGCCAAATCGCGCCTCCTCAGGTGTGCATCCAGCTAAAGTTTGCCATGAGATGCATTAAACTATTTGGCGGTACGAAGTTCGCCGGGCCAGCTAGTTATATTATATTACTCGTTGAGAAAATATTTTTCAAATGTTAAATAAATTTCCATAATTAAGATAAAATATGTTGTTGATTAATTGTATTTCTACATTGTTAAAAAATGATCTGTCTACTCTGCTAAGCTAGAGAAGGATAGTGCTATATGCTTTTTCGGATGATAGACAAGGATAGCAACATCATGTGTTAATCAAATACTGCGCCATTATAACGGGGACTTCACTATATAAGTGTAGGCCTACTTATCTGGATTATCTCACTTTACAAAAAGTATGAGGGGATCTTACAGTGTGGAACCAGCCTACTGTAATCAATTTTGAAGGATATTGGTTTTTTTCCATGACGAAATATCGAGTAGATTGTGTTCCATTAAAGTGGCATCGTATTCGGCCTACTAATTTTTAGAACGATTTTAGAGAATTAGAATATGAGTTCAGTAGGTCTGCTCCTTGACTCTGAATACTAACTTCTTGACTTTGAAAAAGCTCGTATATATAGTGAGATACACGTTATAATGGCAGTATTTGATTAACATGATGTAGCTATCCTTGTCTATCATTGGTCAAAGCAGATAGAACTATCCTTATCTAGCTCAGCCAAGTAGCCAGATTATTTTTGAACAATGCAGAAATATAATATTAATCAACAATAACATATCCTATACTACTAAACGAGCAGCTTCTGTTTATATGGAGAACAGCGTTGTCGTTTCTCTGTCTTGCCACTGCCTTCCAAAGAGGGTATAGCTGATACCAGTGTTTCTGATGTAATATTAACTGTTCATTCTTGTTTGAAATAATCAATTATATTTTGTTGGTTGAGGATAAATATTTTCCAATGATTGGATAATACATTTTTGTGATTAAATATTTTGTTGATTATCAATTATATTTTCCTACAGTTACGTTGAAAAGTGGCCATTGCTGCACTGATTACAGAACGCAAAGAATCACTTTTCCGCTCTAGTGCGGGAAAAATTTTTCTGCACTCCAGATTTGCAACATGGCAACGCAAAATACTTAGTAGGTTATATGGAGCAACAGTGCAGCAAAATCAAAATGAAGTTGGTAACAGTGACTGCTGTGGCTGCTATAGTGAGCAGAGGTGCAACGAAGCACAACGCGCTAATTATTATTCATTATATATTATAACCAAGGACAACGAGGACTTTAGGATTTTAGGATTAAGGCTTTTATCAATAATAAAATTACACAGAAAAACATTTGATGGATTTCAGGCAATTTTACCCATAATTACCCACTTTTCATATTCAATGGTAACTGTAGGAAAAACTTAATGTGAAATACGTGCGCAAAGTTTCTCTGCTGCACTCAAGAAACCATTCCGCCCTCGCCTACGGCTCGGGCGTAAACGTTTCTTTCGGTGCAGGGTGCAGCAAACTGACACTTTGCGCACTAGTTGCACAAATAACTATTATACATTACTGTAGTGAAAAACTATCTGGCAATGTTGCAGAGGTGGAGAAGGATAGCGCTATCTGCTTTGTCAAATGATAGACAAGGAGAGCAACACCAATGTCTATTGAATACTGCCATTATAACGTGCACCTCAGAGCCAGTCGTGCTGTGAAGCTCCTCCATTATCAAGATACAAGAATGAAAGAGTTGTTGTCAATTCCAAATAACTTAGATAAATTATTTTGAACTAATAGTAACAAAAATAATAATTTCTCTGGTCGAGGGTAGGCTACAACACGACCAGAGGTGTTTATTCAAATTATAGACATGATTACAAAAAGCATATAAGCTACAATTATTTACAAGGTATTAACACAATTGGATGATTATTTGCTGATCTAAGAAAATGTGTCCCCCACTATATATGAATATGTGTCGGGATTCCACTAATTTTGCTTTTGTTTAAGATTTTATGCCAAAGTAAAAACATCGAATAAAAATATATATATCTTGCGAGTCATTAGTTCATGAAAGCCACATTTATACACACTAATTTAAAAATAGAGAAAATTGAATACCGGCCTATGATGTAGAAATTTCAGATGAATTTAACATAGAAAACATTTATAATACTCATGGAAAAAATAATCAAAATGAAGAAAATAAGAATGAAACAGTATGGAAATTTGTTCTCCATGATTGATTCTATTATCCAGGAGCAAATTTTTGTTTTCGATTTGAATGACTTGATTGGAACTGTTTCTTTAATAGCTATTGGCAGTTTTTTTAAAAATATTTTGGTTCTAAATATGTGGCTGACCTCTGAGCAGCTGATGTTTTCATGCTGGGAATTGCCAAGTCCATGTTCCTTAGGGGTGATTCAAATTGATGGAGAATCTGACAATATCTCTTTCATCCCATCTTAATGAATAATTCATCATTTAAAATGATTCGTCATAAATTCATTCCTTCACTTAATGATACACCAGTATTTTCAATTTTAATTCCAATTCAAATTCTTTATTCAATTAAATAAGCATACCCAGTATACAAACAATTTAATTAATTGCTCATAATGGACCTCTGCAGTCTGTATTTGTGTCGACAAAACAGTAAGCCCAGTAATAAAAGTTTTTTTCGGTCCGGAATTAAATAAAAGCGGAATCTCTCACCATCCATAGAATCCTCCCAGAGGGTCATTCTTCCAAAAGTCCCAATATATCCCCTTGAAGCTTTCCCCCCTAGCCCCCCTCAAAGTTGAAAAATGCAGGTAATCACGGGAAATCAATTATCTCTGTAACCATTGATCGGAAATAGTTATATTATATGTCGCAAATACATAACAATATACATCAATAGATTTGCAATGACAGTGGCTACATTAATTATTTAGCTCATTTTTCTTTAAAATTACTTGTTTCGAAGTTAATGGAAGAAAACAAAAAAATCAAATCTAAACCCCCTAAATTTTTACATACATATTATTTTATCAAGAAAACTGTTGGTTTTATTGAAAAAATGAATAGGCGGACTAATATTTTAGTCCATAATGTAACGAATCGAATGTTATATGATAGAACTGTTTCCAATCAATGGTTACAGGTATAATTGATTTTCCATGATTACCTGCATTTTTCATGTTTTAGGTGGCAGGGGGGGGGAAGCTCCAAGGGATTTCTTGGGACTTTTGGGAGAATGACCCTCTGGGAGGGCTCTATCGATGGTGAGAAATTCAACATTTATTTAATTTTCGGATCGAAACTGCTTTTTTGGACCTTCATTGACTGGGCTAAGTAGTTGAATTTTTATTAACTAATTGTTATTAATATGAAATTATTCTTATTAACCTGCATTTTATCTCTCTCACGTTGCTATTTTTTGGTTGCAGTTCTGCCCATGCTTCAGGAAAAGACAAGGAATTCTTTGAACGCGAAAGGAAGCTCCTACTACCCTCACTGGTACATCCAATCAGATGACAGTGACAACTTTGATGCATGCGATTTGACAGCTGATTTTTGTGACACCAATTGTTGTGGTGACAAGGTAAAGTTTCAAGTAACCAAGATTAATATAGAGTTCATATGAATTTTATATTTTTGTATCAAAAATGCAGTGACAACATTGATTCATGCGATCTGACAGCTTATTTTTGTGACACCAATTGTTGTGAAGACAAAGTAAGCTTTAAAATTACTAAAATTGATATGGAGTTCATTTGAATCTTATATTTTTGTAACAATCATGCAGGAATCTAAGTAGGATATCACTAACAGTTTTACTGCGAATCAAACAGTCTGTGATCTGTCTTTTTATATTTTTATCTATATTTTATATTTTGTATACTAGAAGTCGCACAGTTAAGAAATAGTAGGCTAATTTTATTCATTTGCTGGTAATATCCATAAACCACCATATAGGTCACAGTATCCACAATAATTGAACCGAACCATTGGGGATAATTGTCACAAAAAATTATCAATTATTGAAAAAACAGAACTCTTTTGATCATAACAGCATTATCAATCTCTAGAAAATCTTTCAGCTAGTTTATGCGAGATTGATATATTTAAACTGTAACAGCCAAAACAAGTTCCTCTCTACCTCGATAAAAATATTATGTGGCTGTGATTATTTCAAATGGTTTTATACAATATGGATATCCTATCCACCAGAATGTCATATTTTTGTCACAATAATTATTTATTTATTTCATTCCACAATCACAATATCAAATTAATGATTGGGAGTGAATCAACAGGTTAAACCCAAAACTGTTTTAATTTATGTTTCCCTCCCTATAATTTTGATAAAAATAGTCCAAATGCGGTTATGAAAACTTTTTTATAAAGATCACAAAAATTTACAGTCCATATATTAAACATTCTGTATCTGGGTTGATCAGAGAGATAGAATAAATTATTATTACTCTTGAAAAGGCATTAATTAATTGAAAAAGCAATAAATCATGAAAATAATAATACAGCAGTAATGCTAGTTAAAGAAAAAAACATCATTCAGTTTGCTTCAGCCAGGAAAGCAGGTTTGCTGAAATAGGATTTGCATCTACTTGTATGGATAGCAATATGAGAAATTGTTCCAATTCAAAAGTTTGGTGGAGAGCAATAGTATATTTTAAAATTCTAATGGAATATACTGAATTTTATCATAACAGGAATAGTTTTTATGTATTCATGAGGCTATCATTCATACGGTAGGTAGTTAAGAATGATATTATAGGTTAATAGAATCTGAATAGATTCTGTACTGTGTTATTTGTAAACACAGTGTTTTGTATAATTACAAAATCTTGTATTTTGTATTAATAGAATCAAACTCGCTACTATTAGGTTATAGAATCCTATATCTATTATCAACTTTTCTATATGCAAGATCTAAGGGTAGAGCCGTAGACTCTTTTTTTCTTGTTTTAGAAAAATTTCATGACTTTGGCTGTACCTCTTAAGCTGGGTTTACACCAAAATTATTAACAAGATGTTCATAACTTAATCCTTATAGATTCTATTAGATTGAACGGAACTTGACAAACACATATGTTCATCATGTGTATGATAAGTTATGTTCAATCTATTAGAATCTATAAGTTAGTATTAAGTTATTAACATTTTGTTGATAACTTTGGTGTAAGCGCAGCTTCACTTCAAATATATATCTCATTACCGTATAACTCAATTGTTTCAATTTCTAAGTACCATACTGTAGATGATTTCTTACTTTTTTGTTCCTGAATAATTCGTTTATGGGTATTCTCAACCCACTTCATGTCACCTAATATAGGCTAATTGGAATAAATTGAAATTGAAATTCATTCTTCCAAAAAATTACATTACAATATATAACTGAAAATAGTGTGAAAATATTGTTTTAAATAACCCCTGAGTTGATACAGTGTGGGGTCGTTCATGTTCCATATGCATTTTTTATTCTCTTGATTAGTATGGTTACAAAGTTAAACAAATATGAGAATCAAGCAAAATTAAAACAGCAGAGCTCTGCATGAATAGAAACGTAAATATAAATTATAAATATAATGCCTCCAATATGAATAGTAAATATGATCAGATCCAGTACTAGAAACTATCAAGTTAAATTTTCAACAATAAATGACAGAGAATGCTAAATAAAACTGTAATTAGATAAAGCTATGAAATATGAGAAATAAATTTAGCTGAATTAAACTCTTGAAGCTTGAATAATTCAATCTAGTAATTTGAGCGTGTTGAAATGCCATTCATACAATCATGATAAAATTACTAAATTAATCTACTGAAATAAAATTTCTTGAAACAATGTTTCCACTTCATTCCTCTCCAATAGCCAACTCTTGGTCAAGTATCTGAATCTATTCAAGCGTAATGCATCCTTTATTTCACTAGGCAAAAGATTAAAAATACGAGGAGCGACATAAGAAAGAATTTCCTGAATTTCTCCTTTCTTGGACGAGGCGGAATAAAGTACCCTCATGTACGTAGCATTGGGTGACGTACTTCATAGACGAATTCATTGAGATCTTGGCCGCTTTCTTTGTGAAATAGCTCTAGCACTTTGTGAAAGTATAAATACCTTAATGGTAAGATATTTCTATCTCTAAATAGAATGAGGGAATGATGTCGAGCTGGGTTCCTACTTATCTCTCTCATTATGAATTTTTGGCCTACTACTAAGGGATTGAGTGTTGTTATGTAAGCCCCTCCCCACATTGTAATGCCATACTGTATCCTGCTCTCTACAAGTGCATGAAACATCAGGACAAAGAATTCTCAAAAAGTAAAATTTTCTGCATGCTATGACTAATTGTTTTTTCCTACAGTTACGTTGAAAAGTGGCCATTGCTGCACTGATTACAGAACGCAAAGAATCACTTTTCCGCTCTAGTGCGGGAAAAATTTTTCTGCACTCCAGATTTGCAACATGGCAACGCAAAATACTCAGTAGGTTATATGGAGCAACAGTGCAGCAAAATCAAAATGAAGTTGGTAACAGTGACTGCTGTGGCTGCTATAGTGAGCAGAGGTGCAACGAAGCACAACGCGCTAATTATTAGTATTATATATTATAACCAAGGACAACGAGGACTTTAGGATTTTAGGATTAAGGTTTTTATCAATAATAAAATTACACAGAAAAACATTTGATGGATTTCAGGCAATTTTACCCATAATTACCCACTTTTCATATTCAATGGTAACTGTAGGAAAAACTTAATGTGAAATACGTGCGCAAAGTTCCTCTGCTGCACTCAAGAAACCATTCCGCCCTCGCCTACGGCTCGGGCGTAAACGTTTCTTTCGGTGCAGCGAACTGTCACTTTGCGCACTAGTTGCACAAATAACTATTTTAGATTCTCTATATGTTCGTTCCAGTTCAATTGCGAGTCCAATGTTAATCCTAAGTATTTAATAAGGGATTCTGCTTCAGTGATCAGTTTGCAGTCACAGTTGTTATCCCTATTTGTTTGAGGAATTGGTAATGTGTAATGTGTGATTAAGACATTTGTTTTCTTTTTTCAGGAATGCAAGAAGTATCAGAAAGAGGCATTCGAATGCCCGAAGAAATCACCCAGAGACACTTCCACTGAAGAACAGGTCAGCTACGAATGCAAATACCAGTCTCAAGAAAAACGCCCCTGGTGGCTTTATTTCCTGTGTTTCGTCAGGAATAACTCTCCCTTCCACGTCAAGTTCTTTGAGGAGGATGACATCATCAAAACACTTGAAACCATGAAAGAGAAAATTGGCGAAACTTCACAAAGTAAAAACAAAATAAGAAACTACCCTTACTCCGGAATGGAGAACTATTTGAAAGACGGGTATTTCAATGAGGATCCAATTTTATTGAAAAATACGAACGATGGAGGTAAGGAACGATTTTTCCTTCTGTTTCCAACCAACATGTTGAATTCCATGTTTTGTGCAAACGTTCCTTTGAAATATTTGGAACAGAGGAACGCTGATTGCTTGAGATTGTTCTCGAAACAGTCATGTATAGAGGAGAATAAAGAACTGGGTTTAAACGATTACCTCATCACGAACAAATCTAGTGGACTTCTACAGAGAATATCCATAAATATCCCCAAAACAGGGATCAGTTTTCAAGAGAATTTCCAGTTCTCCGATATATCTCACAGTGTCAACTGCAGTAGAGATGGGAAACAATTTCTTGTAGCCTCCAAATATCCCAGAGGAGAATTTTCAAATTCGCGGGATTCTATGACTTATACCAATAAGGACGTCAATGGGAGTTGTAATATTGAAAATGTGAGGTTTATGGTGAAAAATGAAGAGGAAAATCTATGTGAGAATGTTCTAGTTGGGTCCAAGATGAAGGTGATTTGGAATGGGACAGTGATCAGCAAAATTCATATCAGTTACCACTTGGCTGACATACCTTTCTCTGAGACTGATTCTCCCAAAAACTTGGAGAATCCACGTGAAAATCTAGGAGAATCTGTGAAAAATTACGCATATTTTGATATAAATTTGAATAATCAAGACACAACTAACCATAGTGGATCAGATGAGATGATAAGTGGTAGGAAATCAGTTTACAACCAGAAGGTGGTACATTATTTTGTGAAGCAGACATTTAGTGTGGAATACCAGCATGTTCCAAGTAACGATTCGACTAAAGTTAGATCAGGTATGCAGGGGTTGCATAAAAGAGACAGCAATACTACTAGTTATCTGATTGGTGAGGATATTGCGCCGTATATTGAAAGGTGAGAAATCTTCAGAGGTACAAATTTGGTAGAAATTATACAAGATATTTCTATAAAATTGAAAACACTTCACTCACATGCGGGCTTCTTTTTAACAAATTAATAAGAACAATATAAACAATTATAATAAAGGGCACTAAAAGATTTTTATATTGTTTTTATTAATTTTATAAAATTGAATATAATTAATCACCAACTATTTGAAATATTATTCAATTGTTTGAAAATATTTTGTATCTTGTTATTTTCTAAAACTCAATAGAATATTAGTTAAGTTATTTTATTTTCATTTTAATGTATTGTTTTTCAAATTGTATGCTCAATGTGTGTTATGAGGGCAATATAATGGGATTCAGTTCCTGGTGCCCTCAAATATGTAAATTTTCAAATAAATAATTCACATTAACCAGAACCGTTGGGTTCAAACTATTCCCATATAGAAGTTGAGAATTCTCAGAGGTAATTCAATTCAAATTTGGTAGAAATCATTCATGATAATTTTATAGAATCTAATAATTAATCATCAAGGATTTGAAATATTATTCTCCATTTTGGAAAATTTATTGATTTGCTATAAATTTATGTGTCATAATAGGCTCAATATCAATGATGCACTTTGAAATCTCTAATGAGCATATTCTAATAAGTTCATCAGAACTGGTTTGCTTCAGTTAGTATTTTCATCCAAAAAGAGCAGCCTATGATTATATACGTTGATATTCCCACTTGAAATAGATAAACATCATAGCCATTATCCTCATATAGTCACCTATTTAGTTTACAAGCATGAGTTGAAAAATTTCTTGAATAAGAATGACCATATTTTGATGAGGCTATCGTCATATTTATTTATGCTAAATAAAATATAATTCTGAGTACCCTTTTAAATTATTTGAGATTTATATTTTTATTCATATTAAAAGTAGCCCTAAAGAAAAAATACAATAAAATGGCGAATCATTTATGCTAAATATCATGAATTTGTTAGGATATTTTATTACAAGATTTTAAAAATGTACTATGAATTCAGAGCTACATAATTTATTTATAAAATATAATTATAGTACTCTATTTTTTAAATTGATAAAATAATTTTTATTTTTAATCTATTATTTTATTAATTTCAAAAAAGAGTACTATAGTTTCATTAATAATTATTATTGAACGAAAATCCAAATTAAATGCTGTAATTTATTCACACCGGAGACTTCTGCTACAGCTACTGCAAATATTGACAACAGGGTAAACAGCTAGATGGAAATTCGATGAGCGCTACCTAAAAAAAATTATTATTTGTCAGCCCGGGAAAAAATAATAGGGGTATTTACAATGTTGTTTTAGCCAGCTAAAGTGCTATTTGATAACTCTGGATTGTGAACGCCCCATCTAAAAAAATCTGGTGTGGTACACTCACACAACTTTCCTTGCTCATATTCGAAACTACGATCAGACTTTTGTATATGTGTATATATAATTGTTTTCAGAGTACTTTTTCCTTTGTGTAAATTGTGAAATTCAATGATTATTTTAGTCGTCATTTTTTTAAAGTCGTCAAAACAGCTGTTCTACAGATGAAATATCTCGACTATGTGTACTTTTCATGAACTGCTCTACCTACCTACCTCATGCACGAGAAGGAGGTTACAAAGTCCATTTCTCAAGGATGGGGTGGACCTCCCATTAGTTTCCCAGAAAGGAGACTCATGCCAGTTAATAGAGCTGATAAATAACTATACAGAGTAAGAATTTGAAAAAAATCGGTCAAGTTATTTTGAAAAAATCGTGAAAAACATGGTTTTTTAGTAATTATCCGCCATTTTTCTCAAGAATATTACGGAGCTCCTGCAATTTTCCAAGGAAAAACTCATGTCATTTGATAGGACTTATGAATAGCTACCCATGGCTTGAATTTGAAGAAAATCGTTAGAGCCGTTTTCGAGAAAACCGTGAAAAACCTGGTTTTTGGTCATTATCCGCCATTTTTCTCAAGAATATTACGGAGCTCATGGAATTTTCCCAGAAATGAGACTCATGCCAATTGATAGTGCTTATGAATATCTATCCATGGTATGAATTTGAAGTAAATCGTTAAAGCAGTTTTCGAGAAAACGGTGAAAAACATGGATTTTTAGTCATTATCCGCCATTTTTCTCAAGAATATTACGGAGCTCCTGAAATTTTCCCAGAAATGAAACTTATGCCAGTTGATAGGGCTTAAAAATAGCTATCCATGGTATAAATTTGAAGAAAATCGTTGGAGCCGTTTTCGAGAAAACCGTGAAAAACATGGTTTTTTAGTCATTTTCCGCCATTTTTCTCAAGAATATTACGAAGCTCCTGAAATTTTACCAGAAATGAGACTTATGCTAGTTGATAGGGCTTATAAATAGCTATCCATGATATAAATTTGAAGAAAATCGTTAGAGCCATTTTCGAGAAAAACGTGAAAAACATGGTTTTTTAGTAATTATCCGCCATTTTTTCCGCCATCTTGAATTGAATTTTATTGAATTTCTTATTGTCGGGTCCTCATGGTATAGGGACCTTAAGTTTAAAATTTCAAGTCGATCGGTTAATTAGGAATGGAGTTATCGTGTTCACAGACATACACACACACACACATACACACACACACACACACACATACACACACACAGACCAATACCCAAAAATCATGTTTTTGGACTCAGGGGACCTTGAAACGTATAGAAAACTTGAAATTGGGGTACCTTAATTTTTTTTGGAAAGCAATACTTTCCTTACCTATAGTAGTAGGGCAAGGAAAGTAAAAAACCATTTGCTATTAGCTAACTGCAGTAGCGATCCAAGCGGATAATTTGTGTAACTTAAAGTTAGTTTGAAAAAGTAAGATCATAAACATATGGCTGCCGCTTTAACAGAGATAGCTAGAGTTAGCAGACTCAAACCTGCGCTATCTGCTATCTCGTCTGTTAATATTTTTCTAACGTGCCACTATAGCATTGAGTTAACACAGACTTAGAGAATAGCTGGAGTTAGCGAATAGCTCGACTTAGCCAGCTAACTCCAACATTGTGGATACCCCTTCCGGGCTGATAAATAATTTTAATTATTGGCAAAATGTTTATCTCTTCGTCCTTTTTAGTTTCTATTACATTGAACATAACTTATCATACACATGATGAACATATGTGTTTGTCAAGCTCCGTTCAATCTAATAGAATCTATAAGGACGGAAAAATAAACATTTTGTTAATATTTTTGCTGTAAACACAGCTTTAGTCTAGATGATTTTCAATTGAGTTAATCTTCAGAGATGATTGAAATAGCCTACAATATGAATTCATGCAGAGTTGAGCAATATTAAATATTGAAATAGTGAAATTTTCACTCATTAAGTTGGATTTTGTATTACCACAGATTAAATAAGTTATCTTACTAGTATTATGGTATAAATTCTTGGTACTATAAGTATTTACTTCCTTGATGGTATTATATTCCAATTATTATGATATAATTCTTCAATGTTGTTCTCCATCACGAACTGCTTATTATTAAATCACTTTTTGCTTTTAGAAAAAACGACTAGCAGTCAGATATTTTACAATAAATGAATTAATCACTCACTGTGACAACCAGATCTTGCGGCAGTTCCGCAATCTTCTTGGTTATACTCATAGACGAGTAGCAACCAAGTAGCAACTCGTCAGCAACCAAGTAGCAACTCGTCAGCAACCAAGTAGCAACTCGTCAGCAACCAAGTAGCAACCAAGTAGCAAGAGTAGCAACTCGTCTATGAGTACAACCAAGAAGATGGCGGATCTGCCGAAAGATCTCGTTGTCACAGTGAGTGTTTAATTCATTTATTGTGAAATATCTGACTTCTAGTCGTTTTTTCTGAAAGCAAAAAGTGATATTATAATATGTTATATTTGTTATTATTGGCTTGAAATACGGTGTACATGTGGTATCCATTTTGATTAATATGTATATAACCTTATATTTTTTCAATTATTGTACAATTGATCAACTCCTCACGTTCTGCAATTTTATAGAATTGCTCTTCTCATGTTAACTAACTATAGTTTGAAAATAATAGGAGAGTATAGGAGCTATAGTGAGGTCCACGTTATAATGACAGTATTTGATCAACTTTGGTTTCGCTATCCTTGTCTATTATCCGACAAAGCCGGTGGTACTATCCTTTTCTAGGTTTACAATGATGCCAATTATGTTTTTTACAGTGTAGAAATACAATTAATCAATGCAGAGAATCGGCATCGCTATTCTTCTATCTTTATCCACTGTCATTATAACGTGGACCTCACTATAGTCTGCTTTGAAGCTTTCTTGTATAATGTGATTGTATAGGAGATAGCAGGTAATTAATCCTCACAAATATGAAAATCTACAACTATCATATACATAAAACATTTATAAAAGTACCTGAACTCTTTAAGTTCCTCACAAATATAAAAATCTGGTGTGGTACACTCACACAACTTTCCTTGCTCATTGAGCTGTAAGCCTCATTCTTAGACGAGAATAATTTAGGGGAATAACATAATGACGATTGGCGGCAAAATATTTGCAACTACGATCAGACTACTTTATATGTGTATATATAATTGTTTTCAGAGTACTTTTTCCTTTGTGTAAATTGTGAAATTCGATGATTTTTTTTCAAAAGTCGTCAAAACAGCTGTTCTACAGATGAAATATCTAGACTATGACTGTGTTCTTTTTATAAACTGCTCTACCTACCTACCTCATGCACTAGAAGGAGGTTACAACGTCCATTTCTCAAGGATGGGGTGGACCCCCATTAGTTTTCCAGGGAAAAGACTCATGCCAGTTGATAGAGCTGATAGATAACTATACAGGGTATGAATTTGAAAAAAATCGGTCAAGTAATTTTTGAGAAAATCGTAAAAAACATGGTTTTTTAGTAATTATCTGCCATTTTTCTCAAGAATATTACGGAGCTCCTGCAATTTTCCCAAAAATGAGACTCATGTCAGTTGATAGGGCTTATAAATAGCTATCCATGGTATGAATTTGAAGAAAATCGTTAGAGCAGTTTTCGAGAAAAACGTGAAAAACATGGTTTTTTAGTAATTATCCGCCATTTTTTCCGCCATCTTGAATTGAATTTTATTGAATTTCTTATTGTCGGATCCTTATGGTATAAGGACCTTAAGTTTAAAATTTCAAGTCAATCGGTTAATTAGGAATGGAGTTATCGTGTTCACAGACATACACACATACACACACACACATACACACACACACACACACATACACACACACAGACCAACACCCAAAAATCATGTTTTTGGACCCAGGGGACCTTGAAACGTATAGAAATTAAGAAATTGGGGTACCTTATTTTTTTTTTTTGGAAAGCAATACTTTCCTTACCTATGGTAATAGGGCAAGGAAAGTAAAAATCGAGTACCTGAACTTTTCAAGTAGACTACTAAGAATTTTTTTTGCAGGACACATCAACATGATCTTGGACTAAACGGATCTGCAGATAATGGAACAGCTGAGGAGACATTTGGACTTTGGAAAAGAGGTAAGTCCAAACATGAGACTCTATTGCATGCTGTGTTTTCAATATAGATTGGCGTGAAATAATTTCTCAATAAGCTGAATAATGCAAAGACCTTGAAGAGATAAGGTCTTTGGAATAATGATTTTCTCCCAATAAACCAGGACATTTTATCAGGACATCCGAAAATTTATAATGGAACACCAATTTCATGATGAATCTAGAGATTGCTGGTCCAAAATAGCGGAGTATAGAAGTGAAGTGTAGAATTTTTATAGAAGTATATTGTTTCCCTTCAGTGAAAATTCAGATTTCACTCCAATTCATATGAGAGCAGGCAAGGTTAATAAGGTGCTGTTTAAGACAAGAAAATTTGAATCACTAGACACTTCAAATCATCAAAAATTCACCAATAAATCATTATTGACATCTATATTTCATGATGAATCTAGAGATTTCTGGTCCAAAATAGAAGAGTATAGACGTGAAGTGTAGAATTTTCATAGAAGTATATTGTTTCCCTTCAGTGAAAATTCAGATTTCACTCCAATTCATATGAGAGAAGACCAAGTTTATAAGGTGCTGTTCAAGACAAAAAAATTTGACTCACTAGACACGTCAAATTATCAAAAATTCGCCAATAAATCATTACTGACATCTATATTTCAATTCTTCTATTTATTTCCACTTATCGACGGAGATCGTATTATATTATTCTAGTTAAATCATAATAATATTTATAATAATAGCCTATCGAGTGACTGACTAAGGTCTGATGCAGTCAGAGCTCTCAGGTCGCACCTGATCGATTTCAGGACCTCTGACATGACCTTAAAGCTGCGTTTACACCAAAGTTATCAACAAAATGTTCATTTCTCCGTCCTTATAGACTCCATTAGATTGAACATATCTTATCATACACATGATGAGCATATGTGTTTGTAAAAGTTCAATCTAATAATAAAATAAACATTTTGTTAATAACTTTGGTGTAAACGTAGCTTTAGACTATTGAATACAAGAAATGCGTTAATATGACAGTTTTCTCTAGATAACTTATGAAATTTTGAATGATATTAAATAACTTTCATGCACAGGATGGGGTGAAAAAATAGAACCCATTCTGCTTATGAAATCATTGAAAGTTTTATTATTCTCAAATTCACAGTACAATAATCATAATTATTCAGCCACAGAACCTCAGCATACGATTGAATTTATATTTTCATTATTTATATATTTTGAAATTTATTTATAATATTTTTGTAATTTATATATCTTGATATGCATTCAGCCCTTCATTCCTTTACACCGTCCAATCTTATCAACTCTTTCACTTTAGAAATCAGAAACGCTCTTTGCTAACTATATAATATTAAATGATATGTTTTTATTTTAGTTGATAATAATAATATTATTTTTCATGACTTCATTCTTCACACATCAATAGAAACTATCTATAATAACAATATAAACACCTAAAAAATAAACACCTAGAATGAATTTTTATTTTTATAAGATCGAACAATGGTAAATATTTATTGTATAGTAATCTTATGTATTTATTAACATATATGATCGAGTATAATATTGTAAAGGATATGTTTTCAAGATATGTATACATTGCATTCATCAGCATATCATTCTTAACTCACCCTTGATATATATATATGGACATAATATCACATCTAAAATTGTAAAACTTTTCAACAAATGTATATATTATATATATATATATATCATTCAACAAAGAGAAGTATGTATTTTACAAAATTTCAAGTTTTGACTTCCAGCCCTGATGAGAATATTTTAATCTAGTAGCCATTAAAAAACGATTTTCTCACGAAATGAAACAATTCTCCTACACTTCTATCAACTACAGAGCTTTTCAAAATTTTTACAAATTAATTTTTATCACAATTGAGAACCTCATAGAATTTTTTTCGAGACAGGTTTTAATGGCAGCTAGATATTATTCTCATTTTATCAGCTAAAAGTCAAAGGATATGTATCGGTATGGTCTGTTCAGCTAAAGTGAGTCAAACACTTTAGCTTCACTAATGTTTATTTTGCTGACTAATTCACTACTCCACATTACTATATTAATTATTAAATATATAATCAACATCGATATCGACTTGGAAAAATTAATATTTACACTCTTGAAATGCGTATCGCAGATCAAAATATCTTCCACAAGAAATCATTGCTCTAATAAAAATATCATTACTATTACATTTTATAAAACTTTAAAGTGAAAAAGCACTCACATTCTTTGATGTGGCGACGTCCGTTTCGTGCTGGTATCGCACAAAATGTGCGATACCAGCACGAAACGGACGTCGCCACATCAAAGAATGTGAGTGCTTTTTCACTTTAAAGTTTTATAAAATTTAATAGTAATAATAATAGTGGAAACAAGATGGATAACCAACAACAAAAATATCATATTCAGATATTCCTTATAATTCAGAAATTTTTATGATATGAAATCATCTATTTTATTTAGTGACCAAAATATTAAAATAGGTACTGAGAAAAGTCAGATAGATAAATAATAATTATCTATCCAGGAAAATTCATTCATCTATCAGAAACTATTTTTTCTCTGAGTTTGGAACAAAAAAACTGACAAACACTCATAAATGTATCAAACGATATAGGTAATTTCATCTCCTGATAAATAAGAGTAGCTCTCACCAAAAATATGATATATATAGCTGAATAGTTTTAGAACATCAATGAATCTTGAAAACTTTCTTTTGATTCACATAAGAATTTCTGCTACAAATCACAGAAGAGTTTGTTTGAAAATCATCTGAAATTATGGGTGCTCATGCTATTTATGGTTTTAGATTTGGATTCAAAAAAATCTATTCATTGGATTATAAGGGAAAAATATTGGATTCAAGATATCTATTTATTGGATTATAAGAGAAAAAAATCGGATTTGAGAGAATCTATTCATGGATTATAAGAGAAGAATAATGGGATTTAATTGAGAATAATTATTATCAAAATATAAGCTACGGAAAATAATTGGTGGAAACAATTAAATAAGAGAATTTTAAGAGAATCTATTCATTGGATTATAAGAGACGAATATTGGAATTTAATTGAGAATAATTATTATCAAAATATAAGCTACGGAAAATAATTGGTAGAAACAATTAAATTAGCAAATTTAATTTTTCAATGTGGAGGAAACAATAGTACCATAGTCTACAGTAGTAGAAACTACTCTGGTTCTACTGTAGAATAGAGAAACAATAGCACAAGTTACGCTATTATTCATCTATGACTGTAGTCTGCATAAGCTAGTTTGGTACTGCACAATTTAGAGCGGCATTTTCAAAAATTAATAAAGAACAATAACTGCAGTATGAAGCTTTATTCTTATGTGCTTAAATTTTTCAAATTTTGAATAATTCAGAACGGCATTTTTGAAAGTGAATAAAGAATAATAATAATAACTGCAGTATGGAAGCTATTCTAATCTGATCTAAAGCTCTTCATAATCCATTGATGATGCACACCAATTCTAGAACATGAAGAGATTAATAAACTACGTAGATGGATTGAATATTATGATAAGTTTCAACCCAGCAACATTGAAAGCTTTAAAAAAATATGATAAATATTATCAGGCGATTTCTCTCCAGCTTGCATATTCATGAACACAATGATCTCAAATTGAGATTATCATAATAAGTGAAAAATTTATCAACAATTTTATTCCATCTACTTTGATGGCTAGATTTTCTACTATTAACAATAGTTGTGGTAGTAAGAAATGCGTTCAATATTTATATTATTCTAGCTTTTGTAAATTTGTCAAGGTATAGTGTGATATGTTTCAAAGGTTTTCAAATCAGTAACAAAGTTGACAATGATTGGTAGATTGGATATTGCTATGAAGATTAGATAGGAGGGCAGATGACGCTTCTTTTATTTATTTATCTACAATGAAAATTACACTAATGTAATAACATTGAAAGATAAAATAATAAGATAGTTCTTGTGCTATTTTTCTTCCAAATTTATAGGTGAAAAAGTCCGAATAAGGTTAGAATTTCACGTGTACAATTTTGATAAGATTTCAGTCCAAAGGAAAATGAAAAATGATTTTGTCTAGAAATTGAATGTAATTAGGAGCCTATAAGGCTTTTATTTTCCTTCACTACTTATTTGTTGACCACTTTTGCTATTTTATTTCAAAAACAAAACTAAGAGCCTATAACCCTTCCATTTCCCCTTCATTTGACGAGAATTCGAACAGAATGCTTCAAAACTTTCCCATGTTAGATTTGACTCTCACTTTATAATCTCCTCAAACTTTATCTATATTGTTCAATGCTGAATTTCAACTACAAATATATTCTCGATGCTATGAAGCATTCCAAAATCATCTGTTTATTCAATCATTCAGAATGACACAACTTACAAAAAAATACCACATGCTTATAAGCCCAGAACGGATCCAATTGTAATTTATACAACAGTTCAAATGTATCTAGGTTTTGTGTCACTTCAGCATTCTTCAGTTACACACTCAATTCACAATAATTCAAACACACAAAAATCATTTCTAAATTAAAAAAATACTTCTAATACATTGGGAGAATTGGTCCAACAATTTAAAAACAAAATATTATTTTCAACAAGTATTCACCTTCATCATTTCACTGTATGTAGGTCTATTCCTTCTATCTCATTCTAAAAATACTTCTGTAGCCCTCAGTACTTGAAAATATTCCCCTTCAAATAGTAAAAAGAGATACAATATTATCTCTAAAATTTGAGTTCATGAAATTTGCATTGACATTTCTGTGGAGACTGTCACTATCCTTAGAACTGGGGTTTCAAATTGGGCTCGAAAAAGTTTGTGAACAATGACTTGATGTTTATTACCATATCTTACCAAAAACGTTTGAACAAAAATTGGAAGTGGAAAAAATTTCTTATTTTTTTATAACATTGTTCATTAAAAAATTCGACTATAAAGTTTTGGGAAAATTGAGGAGAACAATAGGAAAATTAAACGGAGAATTATTGATAAGGAGAATTAATAGGGGAATATTTTAATGGGAAAACAAAAACCAATCTTCTTATTATTTTATCAATGTCAACTTTGTTCAAGATTTTCTACTAGTTTAGACTAAAATTGCTAGACTACGATATTGATAATTCCAATATAGATTCACATCAACTTGCATCTGATTATAAAAATAGACATATAAAGGTGAATATCAAAATTATTTTAAAGATAATTTATAATTTATATTGCAGGATATGTTTAGCTATTTGTGGACTTCACAAAGACATGTTAATGATATGATTTTAGTTTACATTGGGCACAATATTGATATGTTTACATGGTTTTGCTAGACGTGTGCTATACCTCAAAAGCTAAATTAAATGCATTTATGATAATAACAATCACATTATCAAATATAATTAGATATTGAAAATTAATACTATTATGCTGCATTATACAAATTTATACATCTTATCCGAAAATACACTTACTTCTCATTATAGGTCTACATCATCAGTTTTATTACCCACGCACAAGCCTTGAGCTCATGTGGGCTTCATTCTCAACGAAAAATCACTGAATCAAGTCGATCAGTTCTTCTCATATTACATATCATTTGTATCTCATTGAATTCTTTATTGAGATTACGGTAATTCAATTGAAATTCAGATTGAATTTATTAACTTAATCAAATCAAATCAAATCATTTATTGTTGCAAAACATTACAATAATGTTAAAAACAAACGTCATATGAGTCAAAAGAAAGTCATTTATACAAATAGATAATCATAAGTTCAAAGCTATATAGAGCTGTAGAATCATTGATTGGTAAAGTTCATTTAGGTAGCCTTCATTTTCCAAATGTGAAGATGATAATTTGAATTTTGATTTGATGGAATAAAAATTTTGATTTTCAATGGAATGAAACACAGAGCTATGCTATACGATTCATTGAAGAATGTACTGTGTGAACTGTGAAGCTATGGATTGGAATGCAAAAATTTTAATACATATATCATTTGCATCGGTTTATGTCATACCGTGATCCAACTCAACATGACTTAGTTCTGAAAACAGTATATATTTGGAGAACACTTCTTTTTTGTAACTTTTTTTCTTGATTTAATGAATGTCAATCATATTATTAAACTGATTTATTTCAATATTATGATTCACAATATGATCAGGAAAAATATGATGGCATATGAATAGCAAAAAATTAGATTTCTCAAGACTTCTTGATTTTCTAATGTTGCTAGAATATTTTCAGATAAATTCATCAATTCTCATCAACTTTCATTCATATTCTCACATACTTACTCCAGTCATACCAACATACAATATTATTATTTACAGCCTAAAACACTAAACACAAAAATATATAAGTAGTATTTATTAATAGATGAAATTTCAAATTACACATAGCAGAATTAGTAGCTCCATTAGTTAGAAATTCATGATTTTAAATTTCCAAACATCTAAAAGAGTCATCACACCAATATTTCACAAAAATGCACTTATTCTCATCAATTTTTGAATAATTTTGATCAGTTTATAAATTAACAATATAATATTCTAGGCTATACAATAAATTTCAAAAGCTGTGTATCTACACAGTCTCTTATCCATGTTTATTATATAGTATAATAATAATCAACATTTATAAAAATCATAACTACAGTGTGATATTACAATATTTTTGTTGACAATGAATGTTGATTTTTGCATTAACAACTAATTCTAATGTGATATGCTTTCCTCATGTCATTCATAAATTATTCCTGTATTTATTCATGTAATTACTGGAGATTTCTTCAATAACCGTATTTGTGTAAAAGCTTTAAGCTTATGGAATGTTATCTGCCATTTATTATTCATCTAGAAGTTCTTTTAAAATGATTTGAGAATTTTTGTAGAATATGTTATTGATTTTTAACATTCTAAGTCAGATCCCAGCCGAGATATAAACAGTTGTTTAAGGCATCTGACTTGAGATGGTTGCCTAGTCTGCGACGCATAACTGAGTCTCAAATCAGAGGGCTGCCAGCGGTAGGGTTAACATTTTGAAATAAAGTCAGATCTAAAAATGTATCGAATATTCTCATATTGAATTAATCAGCTTTCTTTTACATCTTGATCATCATCATATTCACAACAATCACTAGAACTCAAAATTTTAAGAGAAGTTGAAAGATCCTCATGGAATATTGTTATCTGACATTGAAGGATCTTGAACTACTTTCACAATAATTCATATGGAAAGTGTCTTCCACTCATAGTTTTCATTGAAACTTGACAAATTATCTGATTTCAGAATTCACAAATTTGTTTATCCATTAATGCATTCATTTATCTATATATCAATTTATTTATTCATTATAAATTTATTAATGAATGCTACAGTCTGAACTGAGTACAGCCTTTCCAAAGTATATATCTGAGAATCACACCAGAGTTAGTAGGTACTTCCAGAGAGAAGTATGTTAGATCTTCCCTTATCCCTGATTCCACTGGTTAAATTACAATTTTAACTATTGAATAATATTTAACTATTTCTGCTATTAAATAGCAATAAGTGATTAAATAAATTACATATCACTATAGAATCATTTGTCAACTTATGTTCATGATTATAATAATTATTCATAATGTAAACCATTGAATCTTCAACATCAATATGCGACAATTATTTATTAATATTTCCAGAGTATTGCATTTTGCAAAAGACAATTTTTTCAACAAAAATATCTATCTACGGATAGCCTAACCTTTATTCAAAAATCTAATCATGTAACGAACTTCCAACACTGATCCTCATGTGATGCAACTGTCATGAAGACATGATTTTCATGAAGTCACCTATTAGGGAAGTGACGTGCGTAGATCCTTTGAATATTATTTACACATTACACAAATATTATAACAGTGAAATTGTTTAACAAGAATATTATTAATCATTATCATATTTTGTATGTACACATGTAGATACATCTCACAAACCATTACAAATTTTGATACAATTGAAGATTTTGGAATGTATATTGAATAAATAAAATGATGGTTGTATTTCCTAGTATAAACTATGGGAGTGTTAATGGAAAATCATAGGTGAATATTGTCAACTAGAAAATATGAATTATGAATTTAATAGTTGTATTTCCTAGTATAAACTATAGGAGTGTTAATGGAAAATCATAGGTGAATATTGTCAACTAGAAAATATGAATTATGAATTTAATGGTTTATTCTAGACTCATATTTTCTAGTAAAGTATAGGAGTGTTAATGGGGAATCATAGTTGAATTTTGTAATGTTTCTCTCGCGTTGAAAAGCAAGCAAAAAGTTATAACAGAGCTCTTGTAAATCCATAACGACAGGAGCCATGATATTGAAATATTTCACAGAATTACATTTTTGGTTGGCCTTTAATAATATTACTCATCATTTCTTCGTATTTTTGAATTAATTACTATTACCTCACCCTCCCATTGTGTGGAATAAACCCCTACCGTATAGAAAACTAGGTACCTAACAAAGACATTCAATTAATGGTGGGAGTAGAGAAGGAAATAGCTAACTGAGACTATAAAGGTTCCAAAAGTGTAATCTCTCTTTTCCGTCTTTCGGAGGAGACGATGAACCCGTCGGTCCCGACTACCTAATAAGTAGTCGTCATCTCTCATCACCATCCCTCTCACTCATTACCCACGCACAAGTCTAATAGCTTATGTGGGCATCACCCTCAATATCATCATTATTAATGCAGTTGATTTTCTAGTTCAACTTTATGAAACTTTTATGACTTTATGATTTTCTATTTCATAAAAATATAACAAATTTAAAACATAATAGAAAATAGAGTTTTTTAATCTCATCTTCCCAATATTCTATGTCCAGTCTCGAGAGAAACAATTTCTCTAGTCAGACTCATGAAAGCAAACTGATTGCTATAATATTATCTTTCCATTATTCTATACCCAATTTCAGGAGAGATGACTTCTCTAGTCAGGCTTACGAAGAACGGGGTACAATTTTCTTGGGTAATTTTCTCTGTATTTTGCAATAATTAATTCTTGTTTATTTGAGTCGATAAATCCTTAATTTTTTGTGTAGCTGATAAGTTGATAGTGTGGTAATTATTCATATTGAATGAAAAAGACTAAGAAATTGTCAAAAACCACATATTTATTGATACTTAGAAAGACTGGTTTCGGTTATTACACCATTGTCAATCTCTGATAAACTCAGAGTTTGTCAGGGATTGACAATGGTGTGATAACCGAAACCGGTCTTTCTAAGTGTCAATAAATCTGTGGTTTTTTGACAATTTCTTAATCTTTTTCATTCAATCCTCAATTTGATTCTGTTTTTGGGAGTTTTGATGGGAACAAATACAATTTCCTATATTCAGATTTAGAGAAAAATAAATCAATAATACCTTTGAAGAATCCTTTTAGGATTTTTAAAACTTTACACACCATGTCAATCGGTTTATTGAATCCTTGATAGATTTAAAATAGGGAATAGCCTTCTACATTATTTTTCTATCCAGTTTGGAATTCTCTCACACATGCACAACCCTATTGAAAAAATGCTCAATAGATTCCAGGGAACAAGGCATAGATTTCAATGGGAACATTTTTTTGGTAACAAAAATTATGCATACATTTTTCCATTTGAAAATTTCCACTCACATGCCAACCAATTTCCTTTGATTACAGATAAGAAAATCATAGGGATTCAGCAATTAGTATTTGTATTCTACATCAGTAGTTAATATTAAACCAGACTGTAGGAGTAGACTATTAAGAAAAACCGGGGCATAATTTTCTTGGCTAATTTTCTTTGTATTTTCCAATTAATACTTTTTGTTTATACCGATTGAAAGCCTTCATTTTCTTGCCAACTATTTATGATACAAAATCATAGGGATTCAGAAATTTTAGTATCAGTAACAGAACTGGACATACAGATGATTGGTAGCTAGCAGAAGTGATGACGTCACGAAGTATTGCCAACCATGAAACGTGACGTCAGCGTTGTCAGAGGACGAGGATGACGCTCGTCCAATGAGGTTCTTGCCGATGCAGTTCATCTTGTCGAGTGGCAATTTTTGCACCATGTACTCGCGGTGTTCATGAACCATGGTGCAAAGTAGGCGTTTCTTCTGCATGAAATCGTCATCTTTGCCTTTCAGGTTGCGAAGCCAGTCTCCGTACCAGCGCAGCTGGCAGTCGCAGACTAACGGGTTATCTAGAAGGCACAGAGAAATTTATTTATCCATTCATTTATCTAGACATCTACAAAGTCGATAGAATGATTGGGAGAAAGACAGAATTCTGTCCAAAACTGTTTCTGTCCCGAATTTTCAATTTTCAATTTCAATTTATTGAAAGCACACACAACAAGACAAAACAAAATTACAAAGAATTACGAAACAAATAAGACACAATAAAATGTTACAAATAAATAGTTATTTGTGCATCTAGGGACTAAAGTGCAACTTTTTCTCCCTGAGGGAAACTGTTGTCGCCCGATGGCGTAGCCGAGGGCGACAATTTCCCTGAGGGAGAATAAGTACTTTAGTCCCGTGATGCACACAACATTTTTCCTCCACCTACACCAATACCTATAACAATGAATAATTTTACTACATCTTCACGCTTTCACACTATTTTTTTAAAAAAGTTATTTAATCAGCTGTTTTAGCACACTTGAAATTTGGACAATATGAATGTCAACAATGCTTGCCGTCGTCGACTGCGGAAAAGTTCGCATAAACGAAAACGTACCTTTAGATGAACGCTCTCGTAGAGATGCCGATGACGTTAGAGGTGTGTACTTTTTCATATCCACCAACGGTTGAACATAACCTAACAATCGAAATAGAGCTACTTATTTCCTAGAGCTAAAATATTCCAAAGATCGAAATAGAGCTCTTTTACTTTTCCTCTACCGACCACGACAGTGTTGCCACATTCCTCATTCTTCAATCGCGGCGTTGTCGGACTTCTTCCCATGTTAATCTTATGGGTTTATTTTTACTCCCTTGGGAGTAAAAGTGATCACTTTTCCCGCTGGGAATTATTTTTAGTCCCATGGGAGGAAAAGTAGTACTTTAGTATTCGATTCCAGGGTGTAAAATGAGACTTTTGATAGTAGGTGGAGGAAAACAAATTTATATAGGCTTAGTTGATAATCCAGTCTAAATTAGGAGAATCTATAGGATTTGAAGGAAGTACATCAGTTCATCAAGATCTCAGTTCATCAAGGTCTCGGTTCATCAAGGTCTCAGTTCATCAAGGTATCAGTTCATCAAGGTCTCAGTTCATCAAGGTCTCAGTTCATCAAGGTCTCAGTTCATCAAGGTCTCAGTACATCAAGGTCTCAGTGCATCAAGGTCTCAGTCCATCATGGTCTCAGTTCATCAAGGTCTCAGTTCTTCAAGGTCTCAGTTCATCATGATCTCAGTTCATCAAGGTCTCAGTTCATCAAGGTCTCAGTTCATCAAGGTCTCAGTTCATCAAGGTCTCAGTTTATCAAGGTCTCAGTTTATCAAGGTCTCAGTTCATCAAGGTCTCGGTTCATCAAGGTCACAGTTCATCAACGTCTCAGTTCATCAAGGTCTCAATTCATCAATGTCTCAGTTCATCAAGGTCTCAGTTCATCAAGGTCTCAGTTCATCAAGGTCTCAGTTCATCAAGGTCTCAGTTCATCAAGGTCTCAGTTCATCAAGGTCTCAGTTCATCAAGGTCTCAGTTCATCAAGGTCTCAGTTCATCAAGGTCTCAGTTCATCAAGGTCTCCGTTTATCAAGGTCTCAGTTCATCAAAGTCTCGGTTCATCAAGGTCACAGTTCATCAACGTCTCAGTTTATCAAGGTCTCAGTTCATCAAAGTCTCATTGCATCAAAGTCTCATTGCATCAAGGTCTCAGTTCATCAAGGTCTCAGCTTATCAAGTATGTCAGTTCATCAAGGTCTCAGTTCATCAAGGTCTCAGTTCATCAAGGTCTCAGCTTATCAAGGTCTCAGTTCATCAAGGTCTCAGTTCATCAAGGTCTCAGTTCATCAAAGTCTCAGTTTATCAAGGTTTCACTTCATCAAGGTCTCAGTTCATCAAGGTCTCTTTTCATCAAGGTCTCAGTTCATCAAGGTCTCAAATCATCAAAATCTCAGTTCATAAATGTCTCAGTTAATCATTGTCTCAGTTCATCAAGGTCTCAGTTCATCAAGGTCTCAGTTCATCAATTTGTCAGTTCATCAAGGTCTCAGTTCATCAAGGTCTCAGTTCATCAATGTCTCAGTTCGTCAAGGTCTCAGTTCATCAAGGTCTCAGTTCATCAAGGTCTCAGTTCATCAAGGTCTCAGTTTATGAAGAACCACCTGTTCTACAACCACAGATTTATTAGAAATTGAGATACTGGTTTCGGTTGTTACATCATTATCAATCTCTGGTAAACTTAAAATAGAGTGAAGATCAGCAGTATTTTTTCACTAAAACCGAGCACTGCTATTGGTGGAAGTCGTGACCTGTCAAGGTGAACGTCTGCCATTGGCTTAGACAAGCCCCTCCCCTATTAACGGTGCATAGGAACGCTACAGAATGACGATTGAATTTGACCTTGACTGAACGTTCACCTTGACAGGTCACTGCTTTCACCAATAATGGTGCTCGGCCGTCAGTTCAAATACTGTTGCTCTTTAGTTTTAATCTACCAGAGATTGATAATATGGTTAAATAACTGAAACTGGTATCTATATACTTGATAAATCAGAGCTGTGAATAACAAATAGTGAGTAGGTTTTTCATTTTGTATTCAAATTTTTTAAATAAGTGCAATATTTCTAAAGTTTTTAATTTATTGTGATTCATTTAGAGTATAAAATCAACCTTCAAAATTCGAAATTTTAAATCATCATTTCTGGACCGAAAATCAAGTGACGAAGCAGTGTGTGACTATATAACCTTATCTTTTGGACATTAACATTTTATCAAAATTTTTGGAGAGAAATAGTACAGGCTCAGCCTAGTTTTTCTTCCAATGTCATAATTGTATTATGATTATAGTATTTTATACAATAAATAAAATAAAATAAAATAAAATAAATCTGTGGTTGGACAATATCTCGTCTCTTCAATTAAATTGCTGAATAGTTAGTTGTGTATTTTCTGGCTCTAAATTTCGTAAAATTATTCAAAAAATTTCCAATTAATGGTGATTTGAGTGTGTTTTCAACCGTCAAAATTTAAAAATCTTTGTTTTCGTTGTTTTTGAGTGAAAATGTACTAAATTCTAGTAAAGTGAAATCATAACCCTATTTTGGACTTTTAAAATGTTATCTAAATTTGGGAGAGGAATAGTACAAGGAGTATCCTTAGTTTTTCTCTCCCAATCAGTGTTTCTGTCCAAAGCTCCGCCAATTTATGTAGATGCATAACAATATGATTATTATCTACAGTTATTAATTATATTACAAATTGCTTTTTCATATCATATACAGTTCAATAACTATTTTCTTAGTCTATATTATGTAAATTCATCTATAATTTTGCTGTATTGTAAGCTATTGTATATAAGTGTAACTTATAAGCCAGTATATATTGTATTCTACATAAATAAAGTACTCAATCAATCAATCAATCAATTTCTTTGTAAAAAATAAAAATAAATAAATTGAATAGGATAGGATTTCAAACTCAATAATGCTGCAAGAAAAAGAGCTGATATCTCGGAATTGTTTTGATAAAACATAACTGAGTTATATTCATTTATACAATAAGTACATTATCAAAATGATTGGGAGAGGAAGAATAAGGTAACCTTGTGCTATTCCTCTCCAAAATTTGGATAACATAGGTTAGATCACATCCACTGTGATCTATTACAAAGTTGAAAGGTTTATTTCTTTGTGGATCTGTACAGGCTCAAATGATTCAATAATCAGATAATTAATAAGAACCAGTAATCAATAGTATTCAGTTACAAAAATGAGTTGTTATTCCGTTTTCTTCTGATAAAGGAGATCGCTTATATATATCATACATCAACAACATCAAGAGTATGCCAAGTTTCCAGTTTAGTAGATTCACCGTCGTCCAAGCAAAATCAATAAATTGTAATAACAGAGCAATCTCTTTCTTGCGGCTCCCCTGCAATCATGATATTTTATAGTGCCTGGATAATTGGCCCAGTTTTCTGCCATGCTTGGCATCCCAGTTTCTTGGGAACGTTCGCAATTATAATTTATTCAGTCGTTGGAAGAAAGACTTTCAGTAGAACTTCCATTATAGGTTGTTATTTTGTATTTGAAGAAATTCGCTCACCCATGACGTCGACAATTCGCAAAGTATCAACCACTGGCTCCATCACATCTTCCGGAATATGTTTCAGTTTGTTGTTCTGCAGGTTTAGATTCTCCAGTGAGTTCAAGTTGTCGAATACCATGGCTGGCAGAACTTTGATGCTGCAACAGAGAAAGAAACAATTTTTTTCAGATTTAACATATTTTCTAGTTGCTCAAAAAGACATAAACCACTTTTAGTATCTACAGTTGAAAAACAAAAATCTGGTGTGGTGCACTCACACAGCTTTCCTTGCCGTTATGAAACTTGATCACCTGACACTAGTGTTCTCGCGCATCTCAAGTCTACTATTCAAAGATATGAGACAGCTGGTGATAGGACAATAACGCTGGAGACACACAAGGTCTGCAATCTCTTCGTAGTGAATGATTTAATAGAACTGTTGCCAACAGTTGGCAATTTAAAAATCACATTTTCTCGAATTTCAAGCTTATTTTCAATTTTAGGTGGAAATTTTACTGAACATTAATTGCAGAGATTTTCATGCTCTATCTTTTCCACTCGGAATTTGTTGTTTAAATTGTATAGGAAGTCTGATAATTGAGAATCTAAAATCAAACTTTGCATAGATGGGGCGGAGCTCCTGAAATTTTTAAAGATATAGGACTTGTTGCAGTTGATAGAGCTTATCAATGACTATTTCAGGTATGAATTTGATCAAAAACGTTGGAGCCATTTTTGAGAAAATCGTGAAAAACCCTGTTTTTGACAACATTTCCGCCATTTTATCCGCCATCTTGGATTGCATTTGATCGAAATTGTTCGTGTCGGATCCTTATAGTGTAAGGACCTTATGTTCCAAATTTCAAGTCATTCCGTTAACTGGGAGATGAGATATCGTGTACACAGACGCACATACACTCATACACACATACACACACATACAGACCAATACCCAAAAATCACTCTTTTGGACTCAGGGGACCTTGAAACGTATAGGAATTTAGAGATTGGGGTACCTTAATTTTTTTCGGAAAGCAATACTTTCCTTACCTATGGTAATAGGGCAAGGAAAGTAAAAAGATTACAGAGAACGAAAACTGCACTCTGATTAACACATCGGATAATTTTTTGGAGTGAGCTGCACTCCAATGCTTCAACCAGAGAGATATTCTTCCTCTTCTTCTTCTTCTTCTTCTTCTTCTTCTCCGATTCTCTGTTTTTCCGATTTGATCCGTTCTTCTGCTTCATCTTCTTCATCATCTGGTGCCTGCTTCTGATTGGCTCTCGTCGACCAATGTCGATGGCTGAACGAGTCGGCCAATAGGAAGCGTAGGCTTGTGTTGCACTGCTCCATTTTACATCATCATCATCATCATCATCATCATATATCATCTTTCATTTATCAATACAAATCACAAGTCATAATGGGCCTAGCCCAAAACTGCTCCACTCCCAAAATTCATGAATTTTAAGAATATGAGGTACATTCAATTTCTGGAAACGAAATTTGATTCGAATTGGAAGAATGAAGTAACATAATGTAATAAGAAAACAAAGATATTGTCAAATTTCACTAAAAATTTTCCTCAGTACAGCTGATGATGCGTTGGTTAACTACGTGAAACCATGGTTCTGTTTTAAAGTTTTTAATAAATTTTTAGTGAAATTTGACAATATCTTTGTTTTCTTATTATGGAGAGATTTCACAACATCACCATCAATTCTACTAATTTTATTTAACATAACGTACTTTTTGGACATAATTCAATCAAAATTCGGAAAAGTTTGTAGGTATGTTAGTCCTCTTCTGATCATGTATATGATTTCTGTATTATGGACTGCAAAATCTATATATATAAAAGCGAAATGGCACTCACTCACTGACTGACTCACTCACTCACTCACTCGCAGAACTAAAAATCTACTGGACCAAAAACGTTCAAATTTGGTAGGTATGTTCAGTTGGCCCTTTAGAGGCGCACTAAGAAATCATTTGGCAATACTTTAACTCTAAGGGTTGTTTTTAAGGGTTTAAAGTTCATCTTTTAGCATGTATATTCTTCTTCTCCCAATCTCTTAATTATAATTGAAATTTCCATATCATATGTTACTATAGAACTATAATCTAGATAGAGTACCTCTTCGAAACAGTTGTTAACAGGCAACTAAATTAATAATTTTGTCAGGTTGGCATTAAGTTGAGTTGACTTTGTTAGGTTGGTACCAAGTTGAAGATTGTCCTAACATATGATAAAAATGCTCAAATGAAAAATGCAGGCGAGCGGAGCGAGCCTGCTGATCTCATTCCTGGACGATCCAGTCGGAGGTCCAGGGGGCGGAGCCGAAGCGAGCCTGACGGCTAGTAATAAATAATTACAGAGTTTGAATAGGTGGAGTTGAAAACATGATAATGAGCGCTTATAATACTGTTTGAAATATATAGACCCTACTGTGTAGATACTGTGAGATATAATTATGATACTGTGGATAGGTGATGTCACCCATCTTGCTAACTGTCAATGTGTGTCCGTGTGTGTTGATGACATTATTCATCAATGTGAGTGACAGTGACAGAGATAGTGACAGTACTGTGACAGGTGACAGAGATAGTGACATTAGGGTCGTCTACACGCTTCACTTGTTTCCAGGGTAGCGTGAATAACTAGCCTACTAACAAATCAATATGATACCTCTTAGCCCAGCCAATCCGGCTAGAGTTCAATTTAGTCCTAACTGTACGTTAGTAGTCTATAGATTCGTATGAAATTCAAAATTTGCTCTTCAAGCATCATCAAGATCGAGATAACTGGGTATGACTGCTGATAAAAGTTCATTTGGAATAAACTACAGTTGAACCTCTGTATAACGAAGTCGATTATCCTGAGAAAAAATTCGCTGCAGAGAGGTATTCGTTATTGAGAGGTTGTTCTGTCAAGAGAACTGACACGATCTTGTGGATCTTATCACAGGAGGTAATTAAATGAATATGGTGCATTGAAGATAACATCGGGAATATTTTGTTCTCGTTCTAAGATATTATATAACATAACAAGTGACATTTTGCAAATAGTGGGAGGATGGGGAAATCCAAAATTCCCGTTTCTTCATTCATAAATGGCGGGTTCTAACAATTGAAATGTGTGAAAAAAGCAAGGATGAGACAGTCCAATCGTTTACTTGCCTGGTCAACGAATGACTAGTACTTGGGATTCTACATTTCCAGTAACTTGCATTCAATTTCCGACATATGTTTCAACCTCTATTGACTGTCTACCACCCTATATTTTGCCTACCTGAATTGCCATTACTCTTAGCCTCTTAACTATTGAAAATGTTCCAACTATTGATATATTGTTATTGAAACTATTGATATCTGTTGAATCCCTTGCAAATGACTATTTGCTTCCCATTCACACTACATTTTGTATGTTGAAGTGAAAAGAAAACTTTGTTGTTGAGAGGTCCGAAATTCGTTAAATAGAGGTAAATAAGCAGCCAAACTCTAAAATGTCATGAGACGGGGTAAAACTTGTTGTATAGAGGATTTCGTTAAGTGGAATAGAGAGGAATAAGTTCGTTATAGAGAGGCTTGACTGATGTGAATGTAAACGATTAATAGAAATATTGAGTCAGAAATAAACGTACAAAAGAAATCAGTTTTATCAATAAAATCATGAATGAGTTAACCCTAAATGGTTGCTGATAAGTCACGTTTGTCGGTTTTGAATAATATTTATATGATAGTAGAAACAGATAAATTAGGAATATTACATTTATTACATTCCTTAATCACAACATTAAATTAATGATTGATTGAGTACTTTATTTATGTAGATTACAATATATACTGGCTTATACACTTATATACAATAGCTTACAATACAGCAAAATTATAGATGAATTTACATAATATAGACTAAGAAAATAATTATTGAACTGTATATGATATGAAAAAGCAGTTTGTAATATAATAACTATAGATAATAATCATATTGTTATGCATCTACATAAATTGGCGGAGCTTTGGACATATCAATGTCCATTCTTCGGAAAGAATATTAAAAATATCCTCCCCACTAACTCTCTACCAAAATGATTGGGAGAGAATCAACAGGATAAACCCAAAACTGTTCCTCTCCCTAATTTTGATAAAAATAGTCCAAATGAGGTTATGAAAACACTTTTATATTGAGTCAGAAGTAAACGTATTTTTAATTGGGAATTAATTTATCAATGAAGCCTTGATGGAGATTACCTTCTATGGTTGTCAATAAAGCATGTTTGTTCGTTTGAAATAATTTATAATGATAGAAACAGGAAATCAAGAATATGTGAGAAATAAGCTTAGATGAGAAATAAGCGACACCATGATCGAGATAACCTTAAATGACTGCTGATAAACCACGTTTAGTACGAATATTGGGAAGAATAATGTTCGGAATGGAAATAAAGCTCTGATAATAGCCGAGATTAAAGTAAACGATCGGTTCACAAATTCGTTAATAATTCAGAGTTTCAGGGAATGAATGATTCAGGGTTTTTGGTGGAAATTCAGCCGTCAGACAGGTGTTATACAATCCGTGTATTCTCACACACTTTTATTCCATTTTTAACGAGCACAGCTATAGTGAGGTCCACGTTATAATGGCAGTAGATCAACATTGGTGTTGCTATCCTAGTATTTGATCAACATTGGTGTTGCTATCCTTGTCTATCATTCGACAAAGCAGATAGCGCTATCCTCTTCTATCTCTGCAACGTTGCCAGATTAGTTCAAAGCAGAAATACAATTAATCAACAAAATATTCAGTCTCAATCATGCACATTTATTATCCAATCATTGAAAATTATATTTCCTAGACGAATAAAATATAATTGATTACCCCAAACAACAATGAACAGCTAATATATAATATCAGATATACCGGTATCAGCTATCCTCTACAGTGACAAGGCAGAGAATCGGCAACACTGTTCTCCTATCTTTCTCCACTGCCATTATAACGTGGACCCCACTATATGCAAATGACTCATTGCACCGATATTATTCCACCTCTTGGTTGAAGTCAAGTTTGTCTGTATTATTTGTTTTGAGGTTGTACCAATCAGTAAAGGATAATCCAACATTTATTGAAGCTCTGCTGATGTGACTGGTTTATTATTTATAGAAGGCATTTTTGAGGTGCTTGTAGCATAATTATCAAATATGGACATATTTGAGAGGATAGCTTGTATATCGTACAGTACAGTATTATTAGAGTAATAACCGAGATTTGGAAACGATCTATTGCATCATTCATCTCATAAAGTGATAAACATAACCTATTTTTGGATAATTTCTATCTAAATTTGGGAAAGAAACAGTTTTGAGCTTCAAGCCTGTTTTTACTTCCTTGCCCTATTACCATAGGTAAGGAAGGTATTGCTTTCCGAAAAAAAATAAGGTACCCCAATTTCTAAATTTCTATACGTTTCAAGGTCCCCTGAGTCCAAAAAAGTGGTTTTTGGGTATTGGTCTGTATGTATGTGTATGTGTGTGTATGTGCGTCTGTGTACACGATATCTCATCTCCCCTTCAACGGAATGACTTGAAATTTGGAACTTGAGGTCCTTACAATATAAGGATCCGACACGAACAATTTCGATCAAATGCAATTCAAGATGGTGGCTAAAATGGAGAAAATGTTGTCAGAAACAGGGTTTCTCGCGATTTTCTCAAAAACGCCTCCAACGATTTTGATTAAATTCATACCTAAAATAGTTATTGATAAACTCTATCAACTGCCATAAGTCCCATACCTGTAAAAATTTCAGGAGCTCCGCCCCATCTATGCAAAGTTTGATTTTGGATTCTCAATTTTCAGGCTTCAGATACAATTTAAACAAATAATTTTGAGTGGAAAAGATTGAGCATGAAAATCTCTACAATTAATGTCCTGCAACATTTTCACCTGAAATTTAAAATAAGCTCGAAATTCGAGAAAATGTGATAGGCCAATTACAAACTGTTGATTATATTAAATCATTCACTATGGAGAGATAGAAGACCTCGTATGTCTCCAGCGTTATTGCCCTGTCACCAGCTGGCTCAGATCTTTGTTTATAAGTAGACATGAGATGCGCGAGAACACTAGCGTCAGGTGATCAATTTTCATAACGGCAAAGAAAGTTGTGTGAGTGCGCCACACCATATTTTTCCTTTTCAATCATAGTTGAGAATGATATTGTATGTATAAATAAATAAAATTAATAATTTAATTTGATTTGAATTTTATTTGAAACTTATGATAGAAAATTACGAATTAAATTCAATTTCAAGTCGACTTTTTCTAATTTTTATGCAGATACAAAAGTTTTCTATAAAATCACTTAACTTATATTAGCTACTTTATTTAAATTATCAAAAACAATATAGAAACTTGAAGTACTCTCTCATTTGAAACATGTTAATTTTTAAAACGTTCCAAGCAACTAGTTTCGGCTTACTTTCAAATAAGAGTTGTTTGTTTCATATTTTTCTTCAGTCACAAAGGAACCTTGGAAGACAATGCGTTAAGACACTCATCTCTTGGAAACTATGTTCTTGAAATTCAATTTCAAGTCAACTCTTCCTCATTCTTATGTAGATGCAAAAGTTAGGCTCAACTCACACTAATTCAACCGGCTCTTGTGTAACGGGGCCTCACAGCAATTTCTCCGCACTTTCTCTGAATGCTCTTGTTTGATGGTTTGATTTTATTCAAAAATTCATTCATAAATAATTGGTTAATTTCTGTTCCAGCAAACAATCAGAACTATGTTGTCGTCATTAAAAATGACGATCGGACGGACGCCTGAGCTTAGTTTTTACTCTTCCAAAAATTATCCTAATTATGATAATTATCTATCAAACTAATTGAATCGACTATTAGGCTCAACTCACACCTACGCAACTCAGGTCGAGAAGAGACTCGACTCTAGTCGAGAGCATGTGTTTCCAAATGGTGACACTCAGACCAGTCGATTCTAGTCTCCGCGAGGTCACAATTTGAAAACACATGCTCTCGACTAGAGACGAGTCTCTTCTCGACCTGAGTCGCATAAGTGTGAGTTGAGCCTTAGTATTGTGATATATTATCCCCGTCATAAAAACATATCAAAAGACAATGCGTTATGGGTACGTCCATCCCTTGAAGTTTGGTCACCCTTACAAAGGGAGTAGCAGGTGCATGTATCTTAACTTATCCAATCCAGTGATGCTGGAATATTTATACAATTTATTTATTGAAAAAAGCACAAGATCAATATTGGAAAAGCAATGGAATGGTAATAGCATAGAGAAACAATAGCATATTCCAATCCCATGGTATAGGGCGTTTATGTCGCAACTTTTACTGTTATCTCAAGCTTATAGTCCACGTAGTTGTTTCCTGTGAAGTTTTATGACGCTGGTAGTCTCTCATATTTTGCCGTTCATACACTCTTACCCGGTCAAAACAGTAAAAATCGACAATAATCGACAGTAATCGGCTTGAGATAATAGTAAAAGTTGCGACATAAACGCCCTATACCATGGGATATCTACTTATGCTATTGTTTTTCTATGATAATAGTCTACTTAAGATCCTGAACATCGTATGACAAAAGAATGTCAATATTGAACATCAGGTGTAACCTGGGAGTTGGGAGGTCGTTCGTAGCGTAGAACGAATCTCTCGTTTCTCTTTTTCTTTCTTCTCTTTTTTCCGGTCTTCTCTTCTTCCTCCTTTCTTTTTCCCCTTCCTCATATTTCCTCTCCTTTTTCGTTTTGTTTTCGTAGCTGCTAATCGAATCGCGTTCACAGATGACAAATTTTCCACTTAGTTGTTCAAAAAAGTAACACGGGCGAAAAATGGGACGAAAAACGTAACCTTGAAACGGTCAACCCCACTAAAACGCAGTTGCGATTCCACTACTAAGTTTATCGAGAAATCAAACGGGCGGAAAACGAAACGAAGACGTAAGCGTGAAACGGACAACACTAATAAAAACGCATTTACAGTTTCATCATCACTTAGTTCTACAAAAAATCACACGGGCGGGAAACGAGACGAAAACGTAACCGTCAATCGGACAACGTTTCTAAAACTGCAATTGCAATAATTAAGTCACAGAGCTGCTCCAGAAAACGAGACGAAAACGTAACCGTAAAACTGACGTACAAATAAAAACGCTTTTGCAGTTTCATCATCACTGAGTTGCTCGAAAAATCACACGGGCGGAAAACGAGATGAAAAACGTATCCGTAAAACGGACAACGCCACTAAAAACGAAATTGCAATTTATTACCTGTCACCTTATTGCCGCGAGAGAAATTTTATGTCAACCGTTGATTCGTAAGGGACGTTCCGCCTTGTTTAATGTGTTTAGTTAAGTTATCAGTTTTGAAGTTAAGTTGAGTACTTCCATAGAGACACATCTTGGAATTGGAAAGTTTGTTGTTTTGTAATGTTGGCTACAGTCTTGTATTCTCTCTCAATTAATCTTCACTTCGCTCTCACTCACCCCTCTTCAATCCTTTCTCAAACTTCTCTCTCTGTATCTTTTTCCTTCGTTTTCCCACACTTTTTTCGCCCTCTTATTTTTCTCCTTCCTAGAAACTCCTTTACACTTTTTTCTCTTTTCTCACCACACCTTTAACCGTTGTTACACTCTTGTTTCACTCTCTCTTTCTTTCCCTACTCCTCTATTCTCCCTCTCTTCCTCCCTTCTCAAACCCTTGAGACGTTCTCCTCTCATTCAACCTTTCTCAACCACTCTCACTCGCTCCCTCTCTCTCTCACACTCTCTCTCTCTCCATCTCAGCCATGTAATTGGTAGAGTTTACCTTCTCAATTTTCTTCTCATTTCCATCCATCCTCTGTGTTCGTCACTCTCTTTCTCAATCTCTCTCTCTCTCTCTTTTGGTAGAGAGTTAGTGGGGAGGATATTTTTAATATTCTTTCCGAAGAATGGACATTGATATGTCCAAAGCTCCGCCAATTTATGTAGATGCATAACAATATAATTATCTATAGTTATTATATTACAAATTACTTTTTCATATCATATACAGTTCAATAATTATTTTCTTAGTCTATATTATGTAAATTCATCTATAATTTTGCTGTATTGTAAGCTATTGTATATAAGTGTATAAGCCAGTATATATATTGTAATCTACATAAATAAAGTACTCAATCAATCAATCAATCTCTCCCGGTCGTGTGTTGATGAGACGGATATTATTCTATATCCTTCTTAAAGAATCCACAATTATTTGTTGAAACACCGCCGATTTATGTAGTTACATTACAATTTTATATCATCGTTATTCTAATTGCATTTAATCTTTATTATCATTGATTAACTATCTATACTTTGTAAAATTCGTTGAATAATTAGCATTACCATCATTTAATGGAAATTAGTGTATAAACCAGTAAATATTGTAACATACATAAATAAATAAATCTAATCTAATCTCTCATTTCCCCCATTCCTCCATTCACTCTTTCCCCTCCCTTCGTGAGCTCTCATTACATTTTTCTCTCTTTCTCACTCGCTCACTATCTCTCACCATCTCTATCTATTTATCTTTCTCCCTCTCTTTCTCTCTCAGCCTTTGTATTCTCTAGAGTTTTCCACTTCATTGTTAGTCTCTCTCTCGCTCTCTTTTTTCTCTCTCTCTCCTCTCTCACTCAATCTCTCTCACTCTCAGCCTTTGAACTCGGTAGTGCTTTCGTTGCTATTTTTCTTTCTATTTATTTATTTCTCTCTCACACACACCCTTTTCATCTTTCATATTTTTCCTCCCTCCTTAAACTTCTCTTACTCTCTTCTCTTTCTCTCACACCATCTCACCCCCACAACAAACCCGTTCTAAATCTAATTCTTTCCTCTTAATCAACTCGAAGTTCTGTTATTTTTCCCAGTCTTCGTTCAGTGTCTGCCCTCCATGGGATTGAGTTATTAGTTGTTGTTTTGGATGGACGAGTTGAAAAAATGAATCTTCCAGTAGAAGTTGAAAAATAAGTAGATTCAGTTGAACAATTGGTGGAACAATGTCTAGTGAGGTACATGTTATGATGACAGAGAAGAAATATAAAAGAAAAGAGTTGCCGATTCTCTGCCTTGCAACTGCCTTCTACAGAGGATACCTGATACTGGTATATCTGTTGTAATATTCGAAAAGGTTAGCGCTATCTGTTTTATCGAATGATAGACAAGGACAGCAATACCAATATCAATCAAATAGTTTCATTATAACGTGGACCTCTACGTGTTTATATAGGAACTATTTTTTTGGTAAATCACAAAAGCCTTCACAATAAGCATCATGGTTCCAGTAGTAAATAAACAAGGAAATATTATTTTAGAAATAGGAAGATATTAGCTTTGTTTCTTTGGTAGAGAAACTCTCTTCAAGTTTGACCCATAACAAACAGAGATGGAAAAATGAATATCAAAGAAAATATAATTCATTCATACTTTTTACTTCTCTCTCTCACTCCTTCTCTCACTCTCTCTTTCTCACACCATCACACACACTAACTCTACCTTTGGTAGCCTAACTCTCTACCAAAGGTTGAGTTAGTGGAAAGGATATTTTGAATATTCTTTCCAAAGAATGGACATTGATATGTCCAAAGCTCCGCCAATTTATGTAGTAGATGCATAACAATATTATCTATAGATATTACCAATTGCTTTTTTCATATCATATATGTAGTTCAAAAATCATTTTCTTAGTCTATATTATGTAAATTCATCTATAATTTTGCTGCATTGTAAGCTATTGTATATTAGTAAAAGCCAGTATATATTGTAATCTACATAAATAAAGTACTCAATCAATCTCTCTCTCTCTTGCCTATCCTTTTCTGGCTTCTTTGCAATCGGAGTGAGAATGATCGTTCCTGCTCTGTGCTCGCTTCTGATTGGCTCTCGTCGACCAATGGCAAGCGATGGGTGATCTGAACGAATCAGCCAATAGGAAGCGTAGGCTTGAATTTCACTCCAACTTTTGTTGTTCATACTTCTCTAACTATTATAAGAATAACTTTATGAGGTCAGTGGCGATAATCTACCCTAGATTAATTTCTACCCTAGACGATAAGGTTTGTAGAATATTCATTCAAAGTTTGGAAGCTTTGTATCAAACTTTAGTGTTTTTGTAAGGAGATATCTCCTGGTTTGTAGAATTCATTAAAAGTTTGAAAGTTTTGTATCAAATTTTGATGTTTTGTATCGAGTTGAAATGATACTGAATCATATTGTGTTGATACTGTACCATGATTGTTTGGTGAAACTGTATCATTTATGGTGATACCAAAAAGAAAAGATAACCCATGGTTTTCAGAATTCATTCAAAGTTTGGAAGTTTTGTATCTAATTTTATGTTCTGTATCAAGTTGGGATGATACTGTATCATATCGTGTTGATACTGTACCATGATTGTGTGGCAATACTGTATTATTTATGGTGACACCAAAAAAAAGAAGATAGTATAAGAACATATCCCATGGTTTGAAGAATTCATTAAATGTTTGGAAGTTTTGTATCAAATTTTGGTGTTGTGTATTGAGTTGAGATGATACTGTATCATATTGTGTTGATACTGTATCATATTGTGTTGATACTGTACCATGATTGTTTGGTGATACTGTATCATTTATGGTGATACCAAAGAGAAAATATAACATAAGAAGATATCCCATTATTTTTAGAATTCATTCAATGTTTGGAAGCTTTGTATCAAATTTTTGTGTTTTTTATCAAGTTGAGATGATACTGTATCATATAGTGTTGATACTGTATCATGATTGTGTGGTGATAATGATGATTATGTGGTCATCATTTTGATGATATATTTGTCACCATGAATAATACAGTATTGCCCCACAATCATGGTACAGTATCAACAAAATATGATACAGTATCATCTCAACCTGATACACTACACAAAATTTTGATACAAAACTTTCAAACTGTGAATAAATTCTACAAACTATGAGATATCTTCTTATATTCTCTTTTGGTATGACCATAAATGATACAGTATCGCCACAAAATGATACTATCACCATACATGGTACAGTATACACAATACGATACCGTATCTTCTAATCTTGATACCCAACACCAAAGTTTGATACAAAACTAAACTTCCAAACATTGAATGAATTCTACAAACCATGACATATCTTCTTATGTTATCTTTTCTCTTGGGTATGACCATGAATGATACAGTATCGCCACAAAATGATTCAGTATCACCACAAAATGATTCAGTATCGCCACACAATGATTCAGTATCGCCACGAAATGATACAGTATCATCTCAACTTGAAACACAACACTAAAATTTGATACAAAAATTCCAAACTTTAAATAAATTCTACAAACCATGGGATATCTTCTATGATATCTTTTGTCTATGATAATACTCTGAGTAGTTTGTACCCAACTCCTATTCACGGAAAAAATAATTTACTGTACTTTTTGTGATCTACTAACTTCTTCACTTGTGAATTTCGTGAAATTGAATGACTTACTCATTTTTCTGGAGATTGAGGAATGTAATGGAGTCCCCGAATACGTTAAAGGCATCCTCTGAGACGTAGGAGATGTTGTTGGCTCTGAGGTCCAGATGACGTAATCTGTGAAGACGTCTGAGGGCGTCGCTTGGTATCGCGTGTAGATTGTTGTCTCCAAGTCTCAAATACTGAAGATTCTCTGAAAAATTGAAACAAAAAAAATTATGAACTCATCATTTGAAACACTTGATTACTTGAAACAAAAGCTACTTAAATTCTTACTCCCGGTGAATACGACACAAGTTTATTGAATTTTAACTGTGCTTACATGAAAATTCAACTGTCATGCAATTACAGTGTTGAAATTCAATCAACAATAGCCACCAAGAAGCAATGAGAGAAGCGGATGCCAAATGTGAACAGGACTTAATCTCGGATAAATCTCAAAAGATTTGGAATGATTAAAAGTTGACACATCCCAGCATATTATTTAGATCTAGAAAAAAAGTCATTGAAACTGTTGTGGCCAATGCTTGATTTGAAAAGTTGGCAGGCTGCTTGATGCTGCCATCTGGTGGCGGTTGTTGGAATTATTTTGAATCAGCTGTTTTTTCGTCGCTGGGCTGGAATTGGAAATTGGTCGATTTGTCGAGTATGTTCTTTGGTTGAATTGTGTTTTTCGGCTTTTTTGTATTAAAAAGTTTTTTCTCGTATTTTTACTTTCCTTGCCCTATTACCATAGGTGAGGAAAGTATTGCTTTCCGAAAAAAATTAAGGTACGGTACCCCAATTTCTAAATTTCTATACGTTTCAAGATCCCCTGAGTCCAAAAAACTGGTTTTTGAGTATTGGTCTGTATGTGTGTGTGTGTGTGTATGAGTTTAATTCTCCCAATTAACGGAATGACTTGAAATTTGGAACTTAAGGTCCTTTAACTATAAGGATCCGACACGAACAATTTCGATCAAATGCAATTAAAGATGGCGGCTAAAATGGCGAAACTGTTGTCAAAAACAGGGTTTTTCGTGATTTTCTCGGAAACGGCTCCAACGATTTTGATCAAATTCATACTTAAAATAGTCATCGATAAGCTCTATCAACTGCCACAAGTCCCATATCTGTAAAAATTTCAGGAGCTCCGCCTCATCAATGCAGATAGATTCCCAATTATCAGGCTTTAGATACAATTGAAACAAAAAAAATCAAGTGGAGTAGATTGAGCATGAAAATCTCTAAAATTAATGTTCAGTAACATTTTCACCTAAAATTGAAAATAAGCTTTAAATTCGAGAAAATGCGATTATTCAATTGCAAATTATTGTTGATTCTATTAAATCATTCACTATGAAGAAATAGCAGACCTCATGTGTGTCTCCAGCGTTATTGCCCTGTCACCAGCTGGCTCAAATCTTTGTTTATAAGTAAACTTGGAATGCGCGTGGAGACTAGCGTCAGGTGATCAATTTTCATAACGGCAAGGAAAATTGTGTGAGTGCGCCACACCAGATTTCTTGTATTGAAAAGTTTTTTCTCGTATTTTGTGTATTTTGTATCTTGTCATGAGAATTGAATGAATTTCGGTATACGTAAAAGCGTCTTCATCGGTTTAAAATTAACTTCACATTTTTCTAAATATTTTATTGCAATACACCTTCGAACATTGAAAATCTCCAGTACTTTAAACGATTTCCTTAGAAACTTTCATGACCATGTTCTCAAATTTGAATCAACTCATATAAATTAATTGTCAGGTATTGACAATTTGATCGACATCATTGATCATTGTTAAACATTGCTTCCAATTCTATATTGCTCCTCCAAACAAGATTTGTTCAATCATTGAAGATTTATCAAAGATTGACCTCGAATATGAATCAACAATATAATCTGATTTGATTCTCATTATAAAGTATTCGTCAACTCCAATATTCTTTCGATAATTTTCTGAATATGATCTTTGTTATTGATTGATATCAAAGCTGATCTTCAGGAAATTTTATATAGGAAATTTTGCAGAAACATTTTCCTCTCCACCAATCAACTTTCACTCTGGATTTTCCTTGACAAGGCCGGATTTAGAAATTAGAGTTGCCAATAATGAAAATGGATAACCGAAATGATGTTGCATCTGATCAACAACCGAGAAGTACCCAACTCCATTCATAGCTCCATGACAAACAACTGAATTTGTAACTCCATTCGGAATGAAGTTATATCTGATGTTGATCAACAACCGCGAGTTATCTAACTTCATTTCTTAGTGGAGTTATAGTCGCAACACGACAGCAAAACCTTTTGTTGCTGGCTGTGAAACGCGTGATACATTACGACAGTCATGTCAACCCACAGCAACCGTCAGGCAACACGTAATTTATGACTTTAGTTTTCCGCGCGTTTTATTTGGAGCCGCAAGTTGCTCCTCGCTACCCAACAAAAACTTGATATTAACTGCAAAAGTATTCGGTCGACTTCCTACTTCCCTGCTATCTTTTCACAATTTGAAAGCACGAAGCTAGATGCGTCAATTGTTCAAGTTTTCAGTTGACATGAAACGTCTCTTTGAGAGAGAGAGAGACAAAGTGTGAGAGATAGAGAGAGAGAGAGAGAGCGAGGACCACACAGTGAGGATGTGAATAAGATGGAAATGAAGAAGAAAAACTCTACTAGGTACAATAAAGGGAAATGAAGACAACTTTCGGGAAAACACGGAAAGATTGAAAGAGAGAGACTCTCTGTGAGGTTGAGGGAGGAAGGGAGAGAGAGTGAGTGTGTGTGTGTGTGTAAGAGAGAAGAAGGGTGAGTGAGAGATACCTACAAAGAGGATGACAGCGAAATAAAAATTAAGAAGAATAACTCTCTCAAGAACAAAAGGAAAATGAAACAACGATTGAGAAAAGCCAGAGAGAGAGAGAGAGAGAGAGAGAGAGAGAGAGAGAGAGAGAGAGTGAGAGAGAGTGTGTGAATGTAAGACAGAAAGAGGGAATGAGTGAGAGAGTCTAACAGAGAGGATGTAAATGAGATGGAAATGAAGAAGAAAATCCCTACCAGGTACAATAGGGGGAAATGGAGACAACCTTCAAGGAACCGAGAAGGTGAGAGTGCTGAATGGCTGCCTATATTCAAATCCTAGGGGGGCGAAGTTAGGGCGCAGCCGGCCCTCTCTGACACTCAACCCTTCAAATTCTAAGCTGCAAAATATTACACAAACAAATGAAGAGTTGAAGGAAGAAAGAGATAGACTAACAAAGAAAGATAGAGAGACTAACAAAGAGGATGGAAATGAGATGAAAATGAAGAAGAAAAAACTGTCCAGAGTAGAGAGGGGAAATGGAGACGATTGAGGAAAGACAGAGAGAGAGAGAGAGAGAGAGAGAGAGAGAGAGAGAGAGAGAGAGAGAGTGAGTGAGCGAGTGAGCGAGTGAGTGGCGAGAGAGACTAACGAAGAGAATGGAATTGAAATGAAAATGAAGAAGGAAAACCATGAAGTTTAAAGGGGAAATGGAAACAACGATTGAGGAAAAACAGAGAGTGAGTGAGAGAGAGATTAGATTAGATTAGATTAGATTTCTTTATTAATGTATTTTACAATACTTACTGACTTATACACTTATTCACTTAAATGACAATAATACTAGATAATACTGGAGATTAGATTAATTTATTTATGTATGTTACAATATTTACTGGCTTATACACTAATTTACATTAAATGACGATAATGCTAGTTATTCAACGAATTTCACAAAGTATAAATAATTAATCAATGAGAATGAATATAGAAATTCAATTAGAATAACGATAGTATAATAATGTGATGTTACTTCATAAATCGGCGGTGTTTCAACAAATAATTGTCGTTCCTTTTAGAAGGAAAAAAAATATCCTTCCCATTAACACACGACCAGGTTGTGATGAATTAAGCTTGAGAGAGGAATAGAGTGAGTGAGTGAATTAGTGAATGAGTGAGTGAGAGAGTGCGGAGAGAGACTAACGAAGAAAATGGAGTTGAAATGAAAATGAAGAAGGAAAGCCATGCTAAGTTCAAAGGGGAAATAATGAAAACAACGATTGAGGAAAAACAGAAAGAGAGAAAAGTGGCTTTCTTTGTTAGTTCACGTGAAAAGGAAGAACTCTCAAACTACCTACTTTATTCACTTCATGCCACTATTTTCGAGCGTTTTCTTATAGAGGTCATGCTATTCTCAGTTGACACTGGATCAGAATAGAACTGTGATATTGTTTCCATTGAATTTGCTCCAAAATAAGAAATCCTAGAGGATTGTGAGTTCTGAATGCGGATTTTGCCACGTTTTTTTCTAGTCTATTTCTATTCAAAACAAGATATATCAATAGCATTCATGAATGGATTTGTAGTATAAAATGGTCTGTGTCCTATCGATATATTTATTTGATTTCGTAATTTATTTTATTATCATTATGATGTATGAATGGGTCAGAATTATTGAAAGTTGTCCCTATTCTACACATGCATAGCCATAGATAGCCATGTGAAAAACATGGTTTCACATGAAGATAGCCATGTGTAAAACATGGTTTCACATGAAGATAGCCATGTGTAAAACATGGTTTTAATTGGAGATAGCCATGTAAAAAACATGGTTTTACATGAAAATAGCCATGTGTAAAACACGGTTTCAATTGAAGATAGCCATGTGAAAAACATGGTTTTAATTGAAGATAGCCATAGCCATGTGAATAACATGGTTATCTTCCATGTCTCCAATCTGGAGTGTGAGTGTAACAGATAAAGAGTTCCCAGAATTTAAAAGAATCCCATTCACAAAATAACCTTTTTTCTGAACCTTGATTTTTCGGGCCAAATGTTTGCGTTCCTCTGATCCAGTCTCACAATAGTTTGGAGTTTGAATTTCACCACCCCCCACCCTATCAACCCAATCCTCCCTCAAACAGAGTCCAGGGCCTCATCAAGCAAATTGAGTGAGTCGCTTAACTGACTCAACTTCAGTGAAGCATAATGAAAGGCCACCTTTCTCACTCTCACTCTCTCTCTCTCCTTCTCTCGGTCCTATCATTCCAAACTCAGATTTTTTGTTTCTGTTAATCTTTTTTTAGGTTTTTCTTTTTCTACTACCACGTAAACCTCTCCTTTTTCTTCTTCTTCTTCTTTTTCTCCGGCCTTCTTATTATTATCCTTCTTCTTCTTCATCATACTTCATTATAACTCTGCTACGAACAAACTACCACTTTATCTGTTCAACTCCCCAGAATCAAGGGAGTAATCTCTGAAGTAAATTTAGTGAGTCCTGCCAATTTTTAAACAAGTTTAGACACTCTGCTTTTTCATCAGTGTCAGAGAAAATTGAGATTAGAACTGAATTAAACTGAAAGTGATCTAGAACTCCAATCAATATTCAAACTATTTTCATCTATAAAAGTAAAAATTCAGAGTATTTTTTGAGAAACTTTTTTCTCAATTAGTAGAATGACGAATTCTTGAGGAATATTTTACAAATTCGTAATGTTTAGATAAATTGTTTGATTGGTTGTCAGCCTCCCATCAAAATCTGTGCTAGCAATGCATTCTCTTCCATTTTACATTGCTCATATAGTGAGGTCCACGTTTTAATGGCAGTATTTGATTAGCAATGGTATTGCTATCCTTTGTCATTCAACAAAGCCGATACAAACATTCTCCTTCTCGCTTTGCTCTGTTTCCAGATCGTCTTCTAACAATGTAGATTCAATCATTAATAAACAAAACAGTTCATCTCAATTATGAAAATCCATTATGAAATTATTGAAAAATATAATTTATTGCTTGATAAAATATAATTGATTATTTAAAACGATGATGAACCGTTGATATTACATCAATGAACCTGTATCAGCTACCGTCCATAGAAGGCATTGACAATACAGATGATCAGCAACGTTTTTCTCCTATCTTTCTCCACTGCCATTATAATGTGGCTTTAGATCCTTTGTAATTTGTCTCCGTATAAATCATGAACAATTTATTTATAACTCCAGTATCTAGTTCATGAATGAATCAATTTCATACAATTTGTACAACAATAAATTGACTCACTCTCATGAATCAATAAACTTCCAAATTTAAATAAGTCACACATTGTCCGAAATAGGTTAAAGCTTGGTTCACACCAAAGTTATTAACAAAATGTTAATAACTTAATTCTTATAGATTCTATTAGATTGAACGGAACTTGACAAACACATATGTTCATCATGTGTATGGTAAGTTATGATAAATCTAATAAAATCTATAAGGATTAAGTTCTTAACATTTTGTTAATAACTTTGGTGTAAACCCGGCTTAAGGCCCGTAGATTCTCGTTTTAAACGGAGAAATAATGACACATTTGTTGATATAGATTAACAACAGCTGTTCGTTCAAACCTCAAATAGAACACATCATGATGAATGGAACCATATCTTTAAGTAAATGTGGTTTAGTGTTTAACGTAAATGGTGCATATGGCCCCAAGTCTTGTAGACTTCACAAGATTTTCAGTCCAGAAGTGTTTTTTCTTTTCCAAAGCAGATTTTCAAATTTTGATGCTTCAAATGAAATAGCTACATGAATTATACCTAAATTCAAAATAATCTATACTATAATAAAGGTAAGAAATGGCTCATACACGTACGGGATAGGAAGTTCACGAATGACGCATCATCACGTCCACTACTGGACTGATTAACTTGAAATTTTGCATATAGATTCTTATATTAACCGAGGATAGTTCCAGGTCTATTTCAAACTATTCAAGATTCCACTCAATAAAATTTAGAGTTTTTCAAGTTTTAAAATTCTGGAGCACGGGCTACCTGCTAGTATTAAATAAATTATTATACCTTAAACTGATAGCTTTCTACAACTCAAGGTTGTTGGATATATAGATTAAATTAATTTTCCCAAAATGACCTAGAACATATATTTGGAGAAATTTCAGTCCTAATATTTGGCCAACTCGTATCCCCTGTGAATTCTCCCTGTCTAGAGACAGCCAGAATTATAGATGATCGATAACGTTTATTTTGCCCTTTACTGACATGTGACAGATGATGAATAATAGTGTTTTTGCCGCTTTCTAATAGAGATGTTGGGTTTTGTGGGGGCAATACCCTTCACTAGTCACGGCACGGCCTTCACAAAGTGTCCATGATCACTAGTCACGGCACGGCCTTCACAAAGTTTCCATGTTTGGGAATGACCTGAAATATGAGGTCCACGTTATAATGGCAGTGAAGGAAGATGGGGGAACAGTGTTGCCGATTCTCTTCGAACTTCAAAAAGTTTCCATGTTTGAAAATGACCTGAAATATGAGGTCCACGTTGTAATGGCAGTGGAGAAAGATAGGGGAACAACGTTGCCGATTCTCTTCGAACTTCAAAAAGTTTCCATGTTTGAAAATGACCTGAAATATGAGGTCCACGTTATAATGGCAGTGGAGGAAGATAGGGGAACAACGTTGCCTATTCTCTGATTTGCCACTGCCTTCTATAGAGGATAGCTGATACCGGCATATAGAGTGTGATATTAACTGTTGAGTGTCGGTTGCACAAAAGCATGTTAAAGCTCAACCATAATTAATTTCAACAGAACCAATCAGAAAAGCATTCTATCGAGAATAGCCTTCTATGATTGGTTCTCGTGGATTTGAACATGATTAAAATTCAACTGGTTTTTCTGCAACCGGGCTTCAGTCTGGTTAAAAATAATCAAGTAATGTCTCATTCATCAAGAAAATGTATTTTCCTACAGTTACTTTAAAAAGTGACCATTCTTGCACTGATAACAGAACGCAAAGAATCACTTTTCCGCTCTAGTGCGCAAAGTATTACTTTGCGTACACTTATTTCTTTGCGTATTATCTTGCAGCCATCCCTGCAAACATCTTGCAGCTGTTGACATTGTTGGCGTGTATTTTGAATGCATATTTGTTCTATCTATATATTTTCTGATTTTCAAATAAATAAAAATGAGAACTCATTAAATTATACATTTTGAATATTATTCATTATTTCAAATAATATTTTTTCATTTATAAATTGATTGGTTGAAAAATTATTTGGAATTCAAGATTCACTCAAAATTATTCAAATTTTCAAATTAATTGGATTAATTCAATTTTTAATTTAAATAAATTATCGATTATTGATTTTCAATTAGATTATCAAGTTTGAAATAAATTGAAGTTGTTATTAATAACAAAACTATACAGACAAACATTTGATGGATTTCAGCCATCATTTTACCCATAATCAATCACTTCTCATATTCAATGGTAACTGTAGGAAAATTTTAATGTGAAATACGTGCGCAAAGTTCCTCTGCTGCACTCAAGAAACCATTCCACCCTCGCCTACGGTTCGTGCGTAAACGTTTTGTTTCGGTGCAACAAACTGTCACTTTGCGCACTAGTTGCACGAATAACTATTTTAAATGAGTAAATAATGAATTTTCATGATCAAGATTGAATAATTTGTAAATTATATTCTACTTCTACATTGTTTATACCGATCTGGCAACATTGCAGAGCTAGAAAAGTATAGCTCTATCAGCTTTGTCGAATGATAGACAAGGTTAGCAACACCGATCTTAATCAAATACTGTCATCACAACGTGGACCTCACTATAGGTAGGGGTAGTCCCAATGGGAGTACGGAATCGGGAGACAGGATGGGAACATGGAAATGGGAGATTTATGAGTCGAACAGTGATAAATAGGCGACACGCTAACTCGGCGGTGGAATCGTGAAATATTTTATTGGAAACCAGAAACCCTTCGAGCATAAAACTGTATGAAGAGACGGCCGTACATTGTTTGATACATTAACGCCTTAATATGTTTCCAGTGGTGTTAGGCTGGAGAAATGGCAAATCGATAGGGCCATAGTTTTTTATGGCTACCACTTTTAAAGAGTAATGTATTCTGTTTTTGTCGTGCAACGTGTGAATATGATGTCTATCAAAATACAGGTGTATCAGTAGAGATTCGATAGATGCATTTGCTGCTATCTATGTTCTTATAATGAACAAATGATTGTCTACTATTGAATCACTAATGATGATTTGTCTACTAATCTATCACTTCAATAATCTATTATATAAAAGCGAAATGGCTCACTGCTCACTCACTCACTCGCAGAACTAAAAATCTACCGGATCAAAAACGTTCAAATTTGGTAGTTATATTCAGTTGGCCCTTTAGAGGCGCACTAAGAACGGATTTGGAAAAATTTCCAAAGATACGCCCAAAATCTGCGTTTTTCCAGCGTTTTCTCAGCTTTATCGAAAACAAGTGGACAGAAAATGTTCAAATTTAGTACAAAAGCTTAGCTAGGGTGTTATAATGTTGTTTTAGAAGGAATTTGCTATAACGTCAAAGATACGCCCAAAATTAGCGTTTTTTTTTGCCTTTTCTCAGATTTATCGAGAACAAATGGACAGAAATTGTTCAAATCTAGTACAGTAGCTAAGCTAGGGTGTGATAATGTTGTGATAGAAGGAATTTGAAATTACGCCAAAGATACGCCCAAAATCTGTGATTTTCCAGCGTTTTTTTGCGCTTTCTCAGCTTTATCGAGAACAAATGAGCAGAAAATGATCAAATATAGGAGCTCAGCTGGGGTGTAATAATGTTGTGTTGGAAGGAATTTGAAATAACGCCAAATATACGCCTAAAATTAGCGTTTTTTTTTTGCGTTTTCTCAGTCCTTCCATCAAGTAATAGACAGAAAATGTTCAAATTACACTAAATAATTGGAATCAATCGGTGATTGAATCGAGCGAGGAAGTTCTTTGACTTTCTGATGGAATGAAGCATGCTCAAATGAAAAATGCAGGCGAGCGAAGCGAGCCCGTTGATCTCATTTTTGGACGATTCAGTCGGTGGTCCAGGGGGTGGAGCCCCCTGGCTAGACGGATATGGCGAGCGAAGCGAGTCTGAAGGCTAATATAATTGAGGAAAGAATTGGCTTATACTCGTACGGGATAGGAAGTTCACCAATGACGTCTGAACGTCGTGACATCTTCACGTCTGAACTACTCAACTGATTAACTGATGTGGACTGACGTATTGGAACATCTTATTATAACATGAACTCACTATACAGAATCTTCTGAAAAAAGGAGCCCATAAGGCACGGCGTGATTCGTCACATCAAAAGAATCAGAAAAAATCTGTTAAGCTCTCCATTTTTCATGCGTTTTGTATGTAATTAGGGATCATTTTTTAAGGTTGCGTTTGTCCATTACAGACTTATCCTACATCTTTCTTTTCGAAATTAAATTTTCTACAAGTTCTGTGAGAAAATATTTTGTATTTATTGTACATTTGACATAGTAAATCTGTTTCAAACCTTAAAGGAACTTGTTTTTCGGGACCAAGTTTCGCGTATTTCGTCACATATCCTAAAAATACTGTAGCTAAATGACTGAAAACGGTTTCATTCAATTTATCAGTTAATTTTACATAAAGTACGATGAATTGTACATCTTAATTAACAGTCAGCAAATACCCGTAGGGCATCGTTTCAGTAGGGGCCCTGAAATTCAGACAAAATCTTCCACTCTGTATAACTTGGTAACCAAGCATTTTTGGACCTAAGTTGATTATAACTTTTTCTCTTCTTTTGATGTGAGGAATCACACCCTGACTTATGGGCTTCTTTTTTCAGAACACTCTGTATAAAAGATTAATTGAGATTAAATTTGTTCAATGAATATTGTCGACTCACCTTCCAATCCGACAAAAGCATCTTCGTCTATCTTAGCGATTGCGTTGCCTTCAATCTCGAGTGAGTTGAGCTGTTTCAGATGCGAGAATACTCTAGCTGGCACTTCTCTCAGATGGTTGTAGGATAGACCCAGCGAGTCGAGATTGTCCAATCCTGGAAAATAATATATAATCATATTAATTTATTCTTCTAGTCGATCCATTGATAATAATTCAATAGATAGGATTATTCAGTTGAGAATAAAAGTATAGTTTATTGAAATTGAAGACTCAGTTATTTTTCTAGATTCCTTTGCCATATTCGGTTTCAAGATACTGTTGTTGGTGAGATCTTCTTCTTCTTCTTCTTCTTCTTCTTCTTCTTCTTCTTCTTCTTCTTCTTCTTCTTCTTCTTCTTCTTCTTCACCCTCTTCTTCTTCTTCTTCTTCTTCATCTGCTTCATCATCTGGTTCCTATCTGTTAACGAATGTTGGCTATCGAGAATTTTAAGCTTCAAACATTCTAAATTCAAAAATAGTTCCTTCTTTCAGTTGAACAAGAAATAATATATAATCATGGATATACAATGATAAAGACAATACATCCACGTGTTGTCTCTGATATAACAACTGTGTTTACAGTGAGGCTTTCGCTCATGTATTGGGGCTCTAAACTCGCCTGTGAGCTTATGGGCTGAAGACAGCTTACGAAACAGTTTGGGTCGTTAAGACGTTGACTTAGTTAGGGCGCCTCAAATATTGGTCTTGCCACAGTTACTGTGCGGTCCCAATATTGATTTGATGAGATACGAGCCTTCAGTCCCACAAATTTTATTATTGATCTCACTCATTTCACTATAGTGTCGTCCACGTTAAAATGGCAGTATTTGATTAACGTTGGTGTTGCTATCCTCCTCCATCATCCTTGCATCATATTCGTTTCATCTTTGTATCATCTTCCTATAATCAGGTCCACGTTATAATGGCAGTATTTGATTAATATCGGTGTTGCTTTTCTTGTCTGTCATCTTTGTATCATCTCTGAATCATATTTGTATCAGCTTCGTATCAACTTTGTATCATCTTCCTATAGTGCGGTCCACGTTAAAATAACAGTATTTGATTAACGTTGGTGTTGCTATCATTGTCTATCATCATTATATCATCTTCGTATCATCTTTGTATCATTTTCGTATCATCTTTGTATCATCTTCCTATAATCAGGTCCAAGTTATAATAGCAGTATTTGATTAATATCGGTGTTGCTTTTCTTGTCTATCATCCTTGTATCATCATCGTATCATCTTTGTATCATTTTCGTATCATCTTTGTATCATCTTCGTATCATCTTTGTATCATTTTCGTATCTACTTTGTATCATCTTCCTATAATCAGGTCCACGTTATAATGACAGTATTTGATTAACATCGGTGTTGCTTTTCTTGTCTATCATCCTTGTATCGTCTTTGTATCATCTTCTTATCAACTTTGTATCATCTTCTTATCAACTTAGTATCATCTTCCTATAATCAGGTCCACGTTATAATGACAGTATTTGATTAATTTCGGTGTTGCTTTTCTTGTCTCATCCTTGTATTATCATCGTATCATATTTGTATCATTTTCGTATCATCTTTGAATCATATTTGTATCAGCTTCGTATCAAGTTTGTATCATCTTCCTATAGTGAGGTCCACGTTAAATGACAGTATTTGATCAACATTGGTGTTGCTATCCTCCTCCATCATCCTTGCATCATATTCGTATCATTTTCGTATCATCTTTGAATCAAATTCGTATCAGCTTCGTATCAACTTTGTATCATCTTCCTACAATCAGGTCCACGTTATAATGGCAGTATTTGATCAATATCGGTGTTGCTTTTCTTGTCTATCATCTTTGTATCATTTTCGTATCAACTTTGTATCATCTTCCTACAATCAGGTCCACGTTATAATGGCAGTATTTGATCAATATCGGTGTTGCTTTTCTTGTCTATCATCTTTGTATCGTCTTTGTATCATCTTTGAATCAAATTCGTATCAGCTTCGTATCAACTTTGTATCATCTTCCTACAATCAGGTCCACGTTATAATGGCAGTATTTGATCAATATCGGTGTTGCTTTTCTTGTCTATCATCTTTGTATCATCTTCGTATCATCTTTGTATCATCTTCGTATCATCTTTGTATCATCTTCGTATCATCTTTGTATCATTTTCGTATCTACTTTGTATCATCTTCCTATAATCAGGTCCACGTTATAATGACAGTATTTGATTAATATCTGTGTTCCTTTTTTTTTGTCTATCATCCTTGTATCGTCTTTGTATCATCTTTGTATCATCTTCTTATCAACTTAGTATCATCTTCCTATAATCAGGTCCACGTTATAATGACAGTATTTGATTAATTTCGGTGTTGCTTTTCTTGTCTCATCCTTGTATTATCATCGTATCATCTTTGTATCATTTTCGTATCATCTTTGAATCAAATTTGTATCAGCTTCGTATCAACCTTGTATCATCTTCCTATAGTGAGGTCCACGTTATAATGACAGTATTCGATAAACATTATCTGATCCACATTTGCTGCTATCCTTGTCTATCATTCGACAAAGCAGTTGGGCGCTATCCTTTTCTAGATGCGCGACTTTGCAGACCGGTTTTTAACAATGTACAATAATATGATTCAAAATAATTTATGTCCAAAAATATTCAGAAGGACTTAATATCGAGAGCACCAGGCGCTAGTTACTTATCCAATCTCAGTAGTTTGGTCACCCGTCCAACAGGTGTACCAGACGCTCGTCACTTAACTAATTTCAGTAAATTCATACATTTTCCGCGTTTCAATCAGCTGGTTTCCACATATCAGTATCAGTGTGTCTGTCCGTATCAGGGTACAGAATGGAGGAATGAAAATGAAGCCTAGGCTTCCTATTGGCCGGCTCGTTCGGACAACAAATAGCTTGTTATTAGTCGACGAGAGCCAATCAGAAGCGAGCACAGAGCTCTCTTCAAGAGCGTGTAACTAAAAAGAAACGTTGTTTCTCACTTAGATCGTGAATTAGTGAAGAGCTATATTTTTTCAACAATAGGCTACCAACCATTTGAAGCACTATTTACTAGTAGTTCTGTGAACAGCAGACCTCGCGCTCAGTAAGTTACATTGACCTGTTGTTATGTTTTCTCAAAAATTAATGAATAATTTATCAATTTCAAATGTCTAGAAGAAATCCTAAATAAATATAGAGCTTTCTGTCCTATCGTACCGTGACGTGTCGTCCCGGAATGTGAATGTGACTGGTGTTATATTCAGGTCTGGCTGCAACTGTCTACAACGTTGATGGAAAGATAAATTTTCATGTTGTTCGATGTTTTTGAACGGGTAGTATTATAGTCCACTAGACAGCTGATTCATGATGAAGAATTCTAAAGTCTGATTTTACGGTAATATTGGCTGTCGAAGGAGACTCCTTTTCCTTTTGTATTATCCTTAAAATGCAGAATTTCAAAAAGCCGTATGTATACGTCGACGCGAAATTCGAAAAGGAACATACCTGTCAAATTTCATAAAAATCTATTGCTGAAATATACATATAACATTCAAGGAGAAGGAGAAGGAGAATGAGAAGAAGGAGAAGGAGAAGGAGAAGAAGAAAGAGAAAGAAAAGAACTTGGACCTAATTATTTAAAAAAGTTGTTAAAAGTACTTCATATGTGTATAAAATGAGCTATGTTTATTGATTTGATCCAGTCTGCTATTTTTTTTATATTAGTTTTTGTTGTCTTACTTGTAATTAGGTTCGATGGTATTAAATTGATCACCTATTGCTTATATATGTGAATTGTCTTCCGGCATACAGTAAGGTCAGTTCTGTTAATTTGGAAATTGGATTGCATTCGAAAATTATAAGTTCTGATTTGTGGTGTGAATAGGTTTCTGTTTTTAATTATATAAAGTATAATATTTTCACATAAAGTTGTTTAACTGTTAAGACTGGAATTCTGTAAAAATAAGATGTGTGGGGTATCGTCTGGGTCGACCAAGGGCAGCTTTTATTATATGTCTCTGAATCAAGGAAATTTTGTTGAAATGTGTGTCCAATGCTCCACCCCAAACCCTAATCCCATACTGAAATACAGACTGAGCATAAGCGAAATATATTAATCTCAAAATAGATAAGTCTCCCAGAACGTTCAATCTGTAAAACTTATGGATAATATGTTTCAATTTTTGACAAGTCTTATTTATGTGCGTATTCCATTTTAGTTGAGAATCTAATATCACACCTAAGTACTTGGTCTCTCTCACTCTCTCTAATGATTGACATGCACAGTCTCCACCTCCCTCCTGTAAGCCTTCACTATGGTTATAATGATAGGCGCAGCAGTCTGAGTGATTTTTATTCCGTTACGAAATATGTCTGCAGGTATGGACCTTTCAGATGGTGAGAAAATCATGAAAACACTTTTTCTTATATTTAAAGTTAGAGTGTGGTGATCTAGCCACATCTTAACTTGGGCCAGACCAGATTCTGCCAAACTCCTGACCTCTCGCCAGTTGGATGCTGTAAATATTAGGGCTGTATCATCAGCAAAGGAGATTGCATGACAACCATTCATTTGGATCCTCAAAAGATCATTAATATAGATCAAAAATAAAATCGGCGAGATTACTCAGAAGGCCATATTCTGACAGTGTAACTTTACTAGAACCAAGAGTCTGGATTCTTTTACTCAAATAGCTTTTTAATAGCTTCACACTGGTCCACGGAAACCTATTCTCTCTAATTTGTTCAGAAGGGTATTGTGTGGAATGGTATCATAGGCCTTAGCCAAGTCCAGATACACTGACAATGTTTTTTTATTATTCTGGAAATTATCGGTCACTATTCTAACCAGTTCAGTCATAGCGTCTTCAGTGGATTTACCCTCCTGGAAACCGTACTGATTACCAGCTATAAATTGATATTTTTCTAGATATTTTATAATTCGTACTTTAATTATTTTCTCGAATATTTTAGATAGGTTACTAATAAGACTTATGGGACGGTAGTTCTCAGGAGCTTTTTTGCACCTGATTTATACAGAGGGATTATTTTTGCAATTTTGAAATGAGATGGAAAATGGCCTAATTCAAAACATTTGTTGAATATTATCGACAAGGGCTTCGCTATGTATTCTGATATATTTTTTAAGCATATATTTCCTAGTCCATCTACCCCAGGAAAAGAATTAGTTTTTAAATCTTTAATAGTAAGCAATACCTCATCAGAGCTCGTTGGGTACATAAAAAATGAATTTGGAGTGTTAGTCGCATCACAATGTGAATTCTGTGAATGTACCAACTGCAATGTATCCCCAGTATCGATCCTCTCCGCATAAGTTCTTCCTACCACAGAGAAATATTTATTCAGCGTTTCCGGGTCGATGCCAGGTGGTTTATACACACGTTTTCTGTCTAAAATTTCCTCAATACATTCCCATGTCTTCTTACTATTACCTTGGAAAGCGATATTTTATTTCTATAATAATCGAATTTAGTTTGTTTTATAAGTTTATTTAATGTATTTCTGTATGTTTTGTATTTATTCCGCAGTTGTTGATTGAACGGTTGACTATTTAATTTTTTATGCATTTTGTCTCTTTCCCTAATAGATCTAATAAGTCCTGGAGTGATCCAGTTTTTTAGAGGTCTATTCCTGTTTTTAATTTTTATTTGATCAGTGGAAGATCTTATGTAGCTAACTAGTTACTGTAAAAATTATCAACTTTATCATCTAAATTCACATTGATTTCATTGAAGCAAGTTTCAGTTTCCCAGCTTTCCCCCTTCAACTTATCAATCAATTTCATGTAGTTAATTTTCTCAGTAAAGATCTCTCCACTCTTCTCTAAAACTGTGATTGGATTTCCCAAATGAAAAGTTGTACAAAAATGGTCCGTTATGCAGGTTTTTTGTATAGAGCTCAGTACATAACTCTCTCCAAAATGAACATTTTTCCAGAATATATGATCTATACATGTTTTTGTGTGACCTGAAATACGAGTAGGCTTATTTATCAGGGATTGCAGACCATGCATTTGCAGAAGACTGCTATATTCAGTTGATAAATTACTGTTACTTAAAATAAGTGTTTAAGTCTCCAATAAGAAGAACATTTTCGTTTTATGAATATTAGACATATTCACATCTAAGTCATTTAGAAAAGTTTCTATGTTTGAGGATGGAGATCTGTACACTGCCAATAATGTGATAGGGTGACTAAAAGCTACTAATCTAATCGCAATAATATCTGCAGCCGAATTTTCAAAGTTAAGATAATGAACATCAAACGATTCTTTCACAAAAATACATAATCCATTACTATTATTCAGTTGCCCTGGCTTATCAATAACTGTATAGCCATCTATGCTATAATCAAAATTCTTATCTTTTGTCATCCAAGTTTCCGTTAGAATTATTATATCGTACTTTATTGTACAATTTTGCAAAATATAAACAAACTCATCAAAATTCCTATTGATACTTCTAATATTCATATGTATAATATTTAAAAAATCAACAGTATCTGTTATTTCACCATCTATACTAGAACGAAAATCAAAACTAATAATATCATCATTCTCTATCGTATCAAAACATTCCAAATTTATTACTTCATCGAAACTATATTGAGTATTCATTATTAAATTGAATGGAATTTAAAAAAAATTATGTCCTGTAATGGTTGTTATATTCATGCTTAAAGTTTATGTTATCTTGCTCAAGTCCTTCTCGTCTCGAATATGTAGCACTTGTCCTCCCTCGACCTTCCTTAACAATATCTTGCCGTCCCTGATCCAGACAAATTTGTATCCCTTGGTGGAGGCTTGTTGTTTGGCCTTTTTGAGAGCTCCAGGAAGAAAGGTGGCAGGTGGTCGTGAGCCACAATACGCCCAGCTGGCAGCTTTTTGTTCACAACACTGGTCGAGATACCCGGACTAGATTTATCTTTACTAGCTATTTTTTTAAAGTCATTAAGCCATGCTAATTCGTCCTGCCGCTTAATGAACTTGTAGACGATGGGTTTTACTGCGCCCTGCACCCTACCAGGCATCCTATGAGCTATGCTCAAGCAGTCCTTAGATTTCATCGAGCTCCCCAAAATATTAGATATTTGGTCAAACACTTCGAACACAGATTCATTCTTCGATTCCGGAACTCCAGACAGAATCAAGTTGTCTTTACGTGTATACCGCTGAAGTTCAGCCATTTCATTTTTAATTAACGTATTTTCACTTTTTACCTCAGCGATTTCACGTTTGAGAGATTCTATTTCACTCTTCTGAGATGTTAAATCCTTCTTGAAACTATCAAATTCATTAGACAGAAAGTCCACGGACACTATTAATTCGGATATTTCTTTCTAACAGGAGCAAGTTCAGTTGAATAAGTTTAGCTATTTCGGTGTTAACAGATCTTTGACAGTTAGTAGCTGCGATGCGCTGCAAGTCCAAAGGGGAAAGACAGTCAGAAGTGGGGGTGGCTACGGCTGATCCCCCCGACCTCTTCACCTTATCACTATCAGCCTCAGAATTACCCCTCCCTTCCGAACTGTGCAGGCTTCTTCTTCTTTCACGAGTGCAAACATCACATTTCCACTTTGTGTCTGATGATTCTCGGAAGAAATTAACTTCCTCAGCTTTCAAATTCACACATGTAGAGTGGAATTCAGCATTGCACAAACTGAAATTAATACTGACACTATTTCTAATTGTTTTGTGACACTTGACACAACTCATTTTCACAACAATACTGGTTTGAACGAAAAACAAGATAAGAGCCGATAGACGGAGAATCGAAAAACACAACCGCTCCGTTCGAAGTCTCGAAAAAGTATAAAGAAAAAGTATAGAAGAATGGAGAAGAAGGAGGAGAAGAAGAAGAAGAAGATGTATGCAAATTTGGGTAGTGTTTTCAATTATTGACTTACCTTCGAAGTCCCCTTCCGAAACAGTAGATATGGAATTTTCATGGAGCTCCAGCTTCCTGAGATTGTAGAGAATGGATAGAGCGGCTTGTGGCACGGAATTCAATTCGTTGCCAGCCAGGTTCAATCTTTTCAGCTTCCTGCAACAAATAATGCAAATCGATGAAAACATCAGCTCATGCAGCTCATGCAACTAAAATATATAGAACGCGTCCCTTAGCTTAACCTCCGTAACTTTGAAACTAAATATTCGCGAGGCATGGTTCGCGGGGGTGATATTCCTACTTTTGAAAAATCTGGTGTAGCGCACTCACACAACTTTCCTTGCTCATTGAACTGTAAGCCTCATTCGAGAATAATTTAGGGAAATAACATAATGACGATTGGCGGCAACATATTTGAAACTACGATCAAAAGACTACTGAGTTAATAAATAAGAGATGCAGGGTATGAATTTGAAATAAATCGGTTAAGTCATTTTTTAGAAAATCGTGAAAAACATGGTTTTTTAGTAATTATCCGCCATTTTTCTCAAGAATATTACGGAACTCCTGCAATTTCCCCAAAAATGAGACTCCAGTCAGTTGATAGAGTTTATAAAATAGCTAGCTATCCATGGTATAAATTCGAAGAAAATAGTTAGAGCCGTTTCCGAGAAAACCGTGAAAAACATGGTTTTTCAGTAATTATCCACCATTTTTCTCAAGAATATTACGGAACTCCTGTAATTTTCCTAGAAATGAGACTCATGTCAATTGATAGGGCTTATGAATAGCTATCCATGGTATAAATTTGAAGAAAACCGTTTTCTAGAAAACCGTGTCTTTTTAGTAATTTTTTCCGCCATTTTTTCCGCCATATTGAATTTCTTATTGTCGGATCCTCATGGTAAAAGGACCTCAAGTTTAAAATTTCAAGTCAATCGGTTAATTAGGAATGGAGTAATCGTTTTCACAGACATACACACAGACCAACACCCGAAAATCATGTTTTTGGACTCATGGGACCTTGAAACGTATAGAAAACTTGAAATTAGGGTACCTTAATTTTTTTTGGAAAGCAATACTTTCCTTACCTATGGTAATAGGGCAAGGAAAGTAATGAAACGTATAGAAAACATGATATTAGGGTACCTTAAATTTTTTTTGGAAAGCAATACTTCCCTTACCTATGGTAATAGTGCAAGGAAAGTAAAAATAACCAGATATATAAATACAGAAATTGCTCGCTCAATATAATAGGATATCTATAATTGAAATCAAAATTCATGACTCTATTATGTGTCTTGATTTTAATTCGTGATTCTATGTTAATAAATAATGGGATAAACTTTTCAATTTGATAAAGGAACCTTCAAAACGTAGAGTTCCGCTGAAGTATTTTGAAACTCTAGATTGAAGACTTTGGAAATTCAACTCTGCTAAGGGGAGCTAGCTGGAGCTGCAAGTATGTAGGCTACAGAAGGTACTTTGAGAAAGAAAATTAGATCCGGCCATTGTGATAAGCATTAGCAAGTTCACAGCGAGATATTTTTTTATTCGAGAGTAATATCGGACACGAAAAAGCACTCCTATGTTACGAAAAAGTTTCTGCATTACAACTTTATGTTTTCACTTTTCTTTGTTCTTTGGCACCTGCTGGGAAACATGTAGGAGGAAGAGGATGAGGGGTAGAAGGAGAGGGTGATGGTGGAGGAAGAGAGGGAAGTGAAGGAGTAGGAAGATATAAATGAAGGGAAGAAGAAAACAGAAGGTATAGGACACGGAAAGAGTAGAGAAGTAGGAGAGAGAAGGAGAAAGAAGAAATGGGAGAAGTAGAAATAGAAGATGGAAAGGAAAAAAGAGAGGGTGAAGAAGTAGCTGATTGAGTAAAATAAGAGAAAGATAGATACAAATGAAGGGAAGAAGAAAACAGAAGGTATAGGATGCGGAAAGAGTAGAGAAGTAGGAGAGAGAGAAGGAGAAAGGAGAAATGGAGAAAGTAGAAGTAGGAGATGGAAGGAAAAAACAAGAGAGGGTGAAGAAGTAGCTGATTGAGTGGGATAAGAGGAAGATGAAGATAAGGTGGCAACGGAGACGGACGAAGAGGAAGAGGAGAAAGATGATGAGGAGGAGGGAAACAAGGAGATTGAGGAGAACAAGAAGATGTAGAAAAAAGATGAAGAAGAAGGAGGAGACGAATAAAAAGGAGAGGAAGATGAAGAAAAGGTGGCAGCGGAGACGGACAAGGAGGAAGAGGAGAAAGATGATGAGGAGGAGGGAAAAAAGGAGATTGAGGAGAACAAGAAGATGAGGAAAAAAGATGAAGAAGAAGGAGGAGAAGAATAAAAAAGAGAAGAAGAAGAGGGCAGGAAAAGAAGGAAAAGACAAAAGGAGAAGGCATGAGCTGAAGTAGAAAACAGGAGAAGGAGCAGCAGGAAAAATAAGAGGACAGATTGTGAAGAAGAGAGAGAAGATGAAGAAGAAGAAAAATAAGAAGAAGACGAAGAAGAGGAGGAGGAGAGATAATAAGAAGAATAATTCATCATCTGGCAGATCTAATTAAAGTGAGAGGATGAATTCTAGAAAAGAAAAGGGAGAAGAGTTATTCATTGTGCATTGGAGAGTTTTAAACTCAAATTGCTACAATAACGAACTCAGCGGATAAAGATAGTTTCTAATATTGAATGAAAATGATTGGATATTATTATTTATAATACTAGTTTATTAGAACAATATTTTGGAAAAAAATTCAAAAATGCAAGAGCATTATTCGAATCATTTTGGAGTAGAACCCGCAAATGGCGGCAATATTGTGCGTCGACCAATCAGAGACGAGAATGGGCGTGTAGGCTACTGCATGCATCGTTCTCGCTACTGATTGGTGGAAGCTGTTTGACACAGTAGTCGGTAGGTGGCAGCACTTACAATGTGACCATCAACACTGAACAAGAGAAACTTACGCTCGAGAAGAAGGAAAACAAGAAGAACTCGATGGAGCGGTGAAGGAGAGGTTGGGGAGGAGGAGATGAAAAATAAGAATGAGGAGGAGAAGGAGTCAAAGGATGATAAGCGGGAGGAGGAGGAGGAGGAGGAGAAACAGAAGAAATAGGAGAAGATTATGCAGAAAAAGAAATAGTGTTTGAAAGAAAAGAGAAATGGGATAGAAATAATCATGACCTGATTGATCATACTTCAGAGCTGAGAGAGGTGTATGTTACAATATATTCTGGTTTATACACGAATTTACAATGAATTACAGTATAGCAGCTAATAATGAACACATTCCACATATTATGAAAACTTATTAATTACAATGAAGATTGAATGCAACATTAGAATATTGATAATATAGTATTGTAATGTAACTACATAAATCGGCGGTGTTTCAACAATGAATAAATGATAATTTCAATGAATAAATATACACCCTACCATAAATTATATGTCTTGGGGTATAAGTAATTAGTTGCTTATTGCGTGTTATAATTAACTTATTGCGTATATTATAAGAGTTTGAGTATTTCAATGACTAGACAAAGAAAAAAATAAGTATGTCCTTAGTGAGAAAACGGCCGGAAAGTAACTGAAGCAGAAAAGAGAGAAAGTCATGAATGAAAAGAGAGTAGAAGATATACAAGAACGAAAACAAAGTTTTCAAAGTTGAAGTGGAAGGAAAATGAGAATGAGAAAGAAGGGAGAGAAGAAAAAAGAGAACTCAGAATGGCCGTAATGTGTCTCAAAGGAGAAATGCACATTAAATTTTAATGGCTGAAATAGACGGTATCATGGCGGAAAGACGATACCGGACTTTTGTGCATTTACAAAATCAATTATCTCTGTTCAAATATTCATGCTCCACTCTTCAGGTTTGACCCACTTACAGCCAACGGGCTCTGCTTACTTACCCCGTGGATGGAAATTCTTACTCTCATTTAGTTTTCTCACAGTTGATGATGATTATCTCTTGTTCAAACTCTCAATAAAATTATTTATTTATTTATTCATATGCAAATACAATTCAGATAAAAACAACAGGCATTTGCCCAAAACTGCTTCAAACCTTAATTTGGAATACATAGTCTAAAGGTTATGCTACTTACGTAACTTAAATGATAATTCGTACACAATTTTGAGTCCAAAAAATGTATCTACTACAATTTTAAATTTATCAGATTGATCAATTTCCAAATACGAATCCAAACAAAACTCTTCCTTCACAATTGCAAAAAAATATTGAACATTTCACTCAAATTTCAATAAGATTATCAATAAGATTCTCAATTATTGACGATGGGAATTATTATTTCTAGCATTCAGTTTCATCAGGGTTGATAATGATTATATCTTGTTCTAACTATTGTAACAGTAGGAATGAAAGACTATATGTAATTGAGTAAAAATGTCACGGGTTTGATGTCATTTATGACACTATCAATAAAATTATTGTTATTCCTAATTTTGATGATGCAATATCTCCATCTCATTTAGTTTTCTCACTGTTGATAATGATTATATCTTGTTCAAACTTCCAATGAAATTATTGAAATTATGAATAACTAGCTCGCTTCGCTCGCCTGCATTTTTCATTTGTAGGACGATCAAGTCTGGGTCCAGACTAAACGTCTGGCTAAACGGATATGGCGAGCGAAGCGAGCCTGACGGCTAGTAATATAATATTCCCAGGAATAGCTCTGATTGAAGTAGCAGTGCCCAATCAATTTTTCAGCGATGAATGCATTTCAATCTTCAACTTGGTGCCAACCTGACAAAACTTGTTGACCTAACAAAGTCAACTCAACTTAATGCCAACCTGACAAAATTATTAATTTAGTTGCCAGTTAACAACTGTTTCGAAGAGGTACTCTATCTAGATTATAGTTCTATAGTAACATATGATATGGAAATTTCAATTATAATTAATAGATTGGGAGAAGAAGAATATACATGCTAAAAGACGAACTTTAAACCCTTAAAAACCACCCTTAGAGTTAAAATATCGCCAAAAGATTTCTTAGTGCGCCTCTAAAGGGCCAACTGAACATACCTACCAAATTTGAACGTTTTTGGTCCGGTAGATTTTTAGTTCTGCGAGTGAGTGAGTGAGTGAGTGAGTGAGTGAGTGAGTCAGTCAGTCAGTGCCATTTCTCTTTCATATATAGATTGATGGTAGAAATTCTTCCTCCTGTTCAGTTTTATCACGGTTGATAATGATTATCTCTTCTTCAAACTATCGATAAAATTATTGAGAATATTGGAACAATCATTTATTGATGATAGAAATTCTTTCCACCATTTAGTTTTATCACGGTTGATAATGATTATCTCTTGTTCGAACTTCCAATGAAATTATGGAGATTATTGAAATAATTAATAATTGGTGATAGAAATTATCTCTACCATTTAGTTTTCTCAGGGTTGATAATGATTATCTCCTGTTCAAACTTCCAATAAAATTATTGAAATTCTCAATTATTAATGATAGGTATATTATTATTTTTTCCTCCACCTACTGTCAAAAGTACGTACTTTACTCCCTGAAACATGATACTAAAGTGTCACTTTTTCGCTCCCGTTACTAAAAAACAGAAAACTCCCTAGGGAGTAAAAGTGACTCCATTTAAATAACATGGGAAGCATCTCTATTTTAAAAACGTACATTTGGAATAGGTCAGAAGGTCTAAGCTCAGATGAGGAAGCATATAGAGTAGTCATTAAACCAACTAAATTCAATACCTCAACCAGACATTTGATCGATATATAAAATTCATGTTTGTATGCTGAAATTATTATTACAAACGTCATATCACTATACTAGAAAAAATTTATATTTTTTTCTTTTAATCCATGTTATTCAAAATACCAGCCAACGAATATTACTTATTAACTAATAAAATTTGAAACGGGAACTTCATCATACCTGTAGTTGTGGCTGTCATTGTTGTTACAACTTTAGCCGACAGATAGTGCTGTCAGAGGAGAACTGTGATTACAAGCCAGCTGTTTCTGTTTACTTTTTAGATTATGTTGTAACACATTGTTTGGTCACATACGTTTTTAAAAATTATTTTATTTGCAGTTTTTATAAAAATGTAGGTGGAGGAAAAATGTTGTGTATATCACGAGTGAAAAATGTTTTTCTCCCTCAGGAAAATTGTTGCCCTCGGCTTCGCCTCGGGCTTCAAACTTTTTTCCCTCAGGGAGAAAAAACAGCACTTTTCACTCTAGATATACAAATAACTATTACCATTCAGTTTTATCACTGTTAATGATGATTATCTCTTGTTCGAGCTTCCAATAAAATTATTGGAATTAATGATTATTGATGATAGAAATTCTTTCCACCATTAAGTTTTCTCACGCTTGATTATGATTATCTCTTTTCCAAACTATCAATGAAATTATTAAAATTATTTATTATTGATGATAGAAATTCTTTCCACCATTTAATTTTTTCACGGTTGATGATGATTATCTCTTGTTCGAACTTCCATTGAAATTATGGAGATTATTGAAATAATCAATTATTGGTGATAGAAATTATCTCTACCATTTAGGGTTTCCTCAGGGTTGATAATGATTATCTATTGTTCAAACTTCCAATAAAATTATTAAAATTCTCAATTATTGATGATAGGAATATTATTATTTTTACCATTCAGTTTTATCACTGTTAATAATGATTATCTCTTGTTCAATTTAACAATTGAATTATTGAAATAATTGATTATTGATGATAGAAATTCTCTCCATTTAGTTTTCTCACAGTTGATAATGATAATAATTTTCTCACTAAATTAATAACGATATCTCTTGTTCAAACTTTCAATGAAATTATTGACTGAAATAGAGACTGAATATCACCGATGAAGAAGGTTGTTTACGGATTCTTGGGTGACACCTCCATATAGAATAGTCTGTTGTAATAAGTCTTTCCAAAAACATGACAAAGAAGGCTTAAAATAGACAAGATTGCCTCTGACACTGGAACCTTTAACTTGACCCACGTTTAGAACAATCGATAAATCAATCGTAATAAATACTTAAATTGAAGAGCCATGAAAAATGCCAAGACAACAAGTATCATACACCAGGAAATAGAATCCAGTGGGTGGAATGAAGCTGAAATTGTACTCTAATTGTACTTCTGGTGAGTAGGCTAGTGGATATACCTGATAATTGTGTGCGGGGGGGTGATTTACAATAATGAATTTACCGAAATATACTTTGACCTCTCTCAAACAGCATTAAAATATATATACGAAAATCTGAAGCTCGAAATATGTGTAATTTTTTCTTTAGTTCAAGTCATCACGCTTTTCTATTCCTGAGACTTTATACTTTGACCTTTCTCAAACAGCAATATTCTACAATAACATTCACGATAATAACTGAAGCTCAAGGTATGTGTCAGATTTGTCTTAAGTTCAAGTCATCACACTGTTCTATACCTGACCCAAATACACTTTGAACTTTGTCAAACAGCATTAGAATATATCTCTCTAATAATAACTGAAGCTTAAAATATGACTGTGTCAGATCGATCTCTAGTTCAAGTCATCACACTGTTCTATATCTGACCAAAATACACTTTGAACGTTGTCAAACAGCATTAGAATATATATTTTCAATAATAACTGAAGCTTAAAATATGACTGTGTCAGATTGATCTCTAGTTTTGAGGGCTTTCTTTGAGGGCTAGAGGTGACAGGTTTTCAGTTTTCATTGATGTTTGTGGTGTCACTTTTGAAAAATTACATTAATTCACCCGCTCTCCTCTCTAGGATTGGTTTCCAGGTACCCACGTTCAATGTCAGAAGAGTTAGGACCTTTCATGTACCAAGATCAAGGACCCTTCATAACATCTGCTCTCCACTTAATAGAGTTCTGAGGCTATTCAATAGCGTTTGTGAAGGTGTTGATGTGCATGGCCCTGTTAGTGAGGTTAGAAGGCGCATTATTGAGGCTATTCATCATTGAATTTGAATTCAGTTTCTGAATTGATTCAATTAATACGATGTCCGTGATTCTTATTAATTTTATAGAGTTGATCAAACCTACAGTTTAAATCCCTTAACTTTTATACTTGAATATTTGTTGTTAAAACTTTTTCTTTTTCTCCTCTGCTTTCATAAATTTTCTTCCCACAGTGGCACATGTTTTTCCTTGACCTGTTTCTATGCTCAACTCTAGGCCTATTCTTTTTATAACTTATTGGATAAGTTTGGATAAGTTAGATTGGTTTTTATTCTGTATTTATTATTTATGCTTAGATTACTTACAATTACTTATGCTCTCCTCATACTTATCAACTTTCTTATGTATTTGTGAATTGCATGTACTGTATCTCTCATTTTTATTTCTTTTAGTAACTCACTTTATTCGATTGTAAATGGTAGTGAAGACTGTTTTGGGCTTAATGCCTGTAGTCTGTAATAGTTGTTCTGTAAATGAATAAATAAATAAATAATTAGTTCAAGTCATCACACTGTTCTATTCCTGACCAAAATACACTTTGACCTTTCTCAAACTGCATCAGAATATTTATTCTGTGTTGAAGAAACGAGACTAAATTTTAAACTAAAACTGAAGCTCAAAAATTGTTTCAAATTCTCCCTTATGTCAAGTCATCAAGCTGTTCTATCCCTGACCAAAATATACTTGGGCCTTCCTCAAACAGAATTATAATATAATTATATTCTCGATTATAACTGAGGCTCAAAATATTTGTATGTGTCAAATTTTTTCTCTTGTTCAACTTATCTCTCTGTTTTATTTCCACTAAATAGAACTACTGTATAATCAAGTATTACAGCACTTGGTATAACAGAATCTTTGGAATATGTCTTGAAAATTTACTTTATTGCTTAAGCCACTCTTGAAAGTTTACTTTATTGCTTAAGCCACTCTTCAAATCCTACTGAAAAAATGAAGTTATAACAGAATAGGCGAAAATTGCACAAGAAGTTTGTTCAATCTCAAATTACTGGACCACAAACTCCTGCTCAGAAATGTATGATATCTATAATTAGTAACCCATTTTTGGACAATTTCTATCTAAATTTGGGAAAGGAACAGTTTTGGGCCAAGCCTGTTGTTCCTTCCCCAATCATTCATAGTTGATAATGATATTGTATCTATCAATGTAAAGTACGCTCTTTAAACTCTTTAAGTATAATATTTATACTTTCCACTTCATACCTCAAATGAAGGAACGCTATCATAATATGAGTCAAACAATACTCACTCATTCTCGATTTTCTTGACTCTTTGAGAGGGTTTTCTGCAAGTACACCGTGATGGTTTAGATTCAAATATTATTTATTTATTTATTTCATTGACAATTATTACAAATCATAATTATGATAAATATAATATGATTGGGAGAAGACAACAGGCATAGCCCAAAACTGTCTTCTCCCAAATTTTTACAAATAAAAGTTTCAAAAAGAATAAGGTTAAGATTTCACTTTCACTTCAAAAATTTCAATTTCCACTTCAAAACTAATGACTAAACTAAAAATTTTGAATTTTGATATTTAAAAACTGATTAAAAACAAAAATATTCCACTCAAATCTCTACAAATTGGAGTTTTTTGAGTAATTTTGCAAAATTTTAAGCCAGAAAAGAAACACAACTTCACTATTAGCACAGCTGATAAAAATAATATGTAATTTGGAGAAATTCTACCAACTATTAAAACTCGAATGCTTCTACTCAATCCCTGGGATAATTGGTGACATGTTATTGGTTTAGTTATGTAATTTCTGATTGATTAATTATTCTTGTTTGTGTAATTTTGTCTACATTCATTCATTCATTTATTCATACATCTCATACGCTATTAAAATCATGTTATACAATCGTCATACAAAGCTCATCACTCAGAGCTTTGTGTTGTTACATAATTTTGATGACGTCATAGTTAAGATAGATAGATAAATGACTTTTTCCTACAGATACCCTGAAAAGTGGCCATTTCTGCACTGATTGCAGGCCGCAAAGAATCACTTTTCCGCTCTAGTGCGCAAAGTAATACTTTGCGTACTCCAGATTTGCAGCATGACAACGCAAAATAGTTAGTAGGTTATATGGAGCACCAGTGCAGGAAAATCAAAATGATGTTGGTAACACTGACTGTGGTGCACGTTATAATATTAAGGCAGTGGATGACAGCGACAGCCACCACATGAGTGACAGCTACCTTCATTCATTTACTACTACATTATTCAATTTTGAATAAATTAAGGTTTTTATTAATAACAAAATTACACAGAAATACATTTGATGGATTTCAGGGAATGTTACCCATAATTACCCACTTTTCATATCCAATGGTAACTGTAGTAGAAATTTAATGTGAAATACGTGCGCAAAGTTCGTCTGCTGCACTCAAGAAACCATTCCGCCCTCGCCTACGGCTCGGGCGTAAACGTTTCTTTCGGTGCAGCAAACTGTCACTTTGCGCACTAGTTGCACAAATAACTATTTCAACTCACATCTTAGATACCATCACTAGACACCGAGTCATCTCAAAAAATTACTTTAGTTAGGTCCTCGTTATAATGGCAGTGTTTGATTAGCAATGGTATTGCTATCATTGTCCATCATTCACAAAGCGGATAGCACTATCTCTTTCTCGGTTTGCTTTGTTGCCAGATCGTCTTTCAACAATGTAGAATTAATAATTCATCAACAAAATCTCTCATCTTAATTATGTGAATTATTGAAAAATATAATTGACCGAGCGAAGTGAGGTCTAAGATTCAAGAAGACGGTTTGGCATTTCTCTTTATATTTAAATGTTTATAATTATATTTGGATGTTCATATATTCCGCATTTACGGCGAAACGCGGTAATAGATTTCTATGAAATTTGACAGGTATGTTCCTATTTAAATTGCACGTCGACGTATATACAAAGTTTTTGGGAATTTTGCTTTGAAAGGATAATATCAAAGGAGAGAGGAGCCTCCTTCATATGCCAATATGGAGTAAAAACAGACTATAGAATTATTCATCATAAATCAGCTGACAAGTGATTAAACAGATGTGTGGAGAAGCCAGTCTATTGCTGTATTTCCATAAGGTCTATAGTTTCTATCAGGTACTTGTGGATGAGAATACTGCGTGAGGTCTACTGTTCACAGAACTACTAGTATCAAAGGAAAGAGGAGCCTCCTTCATACGCCAATATTGGAGTAAAAATCAGACTATAGAATATGCAATGACACATGCAATTCAATATCTCAATGTAACTCAGTGAAAAAACAGCTGTTGTGTGGACTATTGATTGCATGCAGTGATGCAGGCATGCAATTGATAACTTGAAGTAGCATAGTATTTTCTCCCGACTTTTCTCTGCTTTCAACTCAGTAAGCTTTTGATGATACTGTAGTAGCATAGTTATTTACAACAAATTAATAGCATTCAAATGATAATGATTATTGTCGATACAACATTTGAAACAGTCATTAGTTGTTTACACGCCGACCCGTCAGGACAGAACACAATTCACTCTGATGGAGGCTGTAGTTTTTTAACTGCGCGAGGTCTACTGTCCACAGAACGTTTGTTTAAATGTTTGAATGTTTATATGTTGCGCATTTACGGCGAAACGCGGTAATAGATTTTCATGAAATTTAACAGGTATGCTCCTTTTTTAATTGCGCGTCGACGTACATACAAGGATTTTGGAAATTTTGCAATTCAAGGATAATATAAAAGGAAAAAGGAGACTCCTTCATATGCCAATATAAGAGTAAAAATCAGACTATAGAATTATTCATCATAAATCAGCTGACAAGTGATTACACAGATGTGTGGAGAAGCCAGTCTATTGTTGTATTTTCATAAGGTCTATAGTTTCAATCAGGTATTTGTGGATGAGAATACTGCGTGAGGTCTACTGTTCACTGAACTACTAGTGTATTGCTTGATCAAATTTAATTGTTTATTTTAAACGAGATTGAACAGTTAATATTACATCAATGAACCTGTATCTGCTACCGTCTATAGAAGTCATTGACAAGAGGGAGGTTCGGCAACGTTGTTCTCCTATCTTTCTCCTCTGCCATTACAACGTGGACCTCACTATATAAAGTAGGCCTACCACTATAGAAAACTCAACGTTTCTCCTGGAACTGAAGCATAAATCTTATTTTCTTCTCAATCATCCCACAGTCGCTAGAAAAACATTTGAAGAAGCTTTCTCGCCACTTGCCAAAGTTCGTTCGACTGCCAAAGAATAAGCAACAAACTTACGAATGATTCACAAAACTCACAGTCTCATTTCGGAAAAGCCACTTTTGGGCTTTCCTCGGGAAACTCGAATACCGTCGGGAATGAGTTGTCAGCGTTTTTCCGCTGACGAAATTCTTGTCACATATGGCGCGGGAACTGAAGTATGTGAGAGCCTATTTGACATGCAATTTGTCAGTGCTCTGAATCGGTCGTATTTTACGGCGACAAGAATAAAGTCAGTTTTCTCCGTATTCAGACGTAGGATAGAATACATTTCAATTCCTCAAACTATGTACAAATACCTCCAATACTTTTTTTGGCATCGAACTTCACCGCGACCTAATCGTTTCGTTTCGTATCATAATTACTAGTAGTTCTGTGGACAGTAGACCTCGCGCAGTTAAAAAACTACAGCCTCCATCAGAGTGAATTGTGTTCTGTCCTGACGGGTCGGCGTGTAAACAACTAATGACTGTTTCAAATGTTGTATCGACAATAATCATTATCATTTGAATGCTATTAATTTGTTGTAAATAACTATGCTACTACAGTATCATCAAAAGCTTACTGAGTTGAAAGCAGAGAAAAGTCGGGAGAAAATACTATGCTACTTCAAGTTATCAATTGCATGCCTGCATCACTGCATGCAATCAATAGTCCACACAACAGCTGTTTTTTCACTGAGTTACATTGAGATATTGAATTGCATGTGTCATTGCATATTCTATAGTCTGATTTTACTCCAATATTGGCGTATGAAGGAGGCTCCTCTTTCCTTTGATACTAGTAGTTCTGTGAACAGTAGACCTCACGCAGTATTCTCATCCACAAGTACCTGATAGAAACTATAGACCTTATGGAAATACAGCAATAGACTGGCTTCTCCACACATCTGTTTAATCACTTGTCAGCTGATTTATGATGAATAATTCTATAGTCTGTTTTTACTCCAATATTGGCATATGAAGGAGGCTCCTCTCTCCTTTGATATTATCCTTTCAAAGCAAAATTCCCAAAAACTTTGTATATACGTCGACGTGCAATTTAAATAGGAACATACCTGTCAAATTCATAGAAATCTATTACCGCGTTTCGCCGTAAATGCGGAATATATGAACATCCAAATATAATTATAAACATTTAAATATAAAGAGAAATGCAAAAACTGTCGACTTGAATCTTAGAGCTCACTTCACTCGGTCAATTATTACAGAGAGTTATCAATAAAACTGAACGATTCTATTGAGATTAATGTTTCGATGATGGTGGAAATGATAGGAAGACGTTGTTGTCACGTTCCGTTTCCTTCCGGCTTCTATAGTGGATAATAGATGTGATTCAAGTTACCCCGGCTCCTGGTATTGACCTAGTATTGAAACACTGAAATTCATCGAGTACCGTTTTATTACATCACAACACAACTAGTTTCAAATCTTCAAGAGCCATTTCCAAGTGTAAACTTGTTAAGAGTTTTTGAATGATCTAATATTTATTGTTGATACTTGTTATTGATGACCAATTCAAATTTTCAAATTCATTCAAATTTTTCAAATAAGTGCAATATTTCTAAAGTTTTTAATCTATTGTGATAAATTCTGTGATTCATTTAGAACATAACAACCTCCAATTTTCAAAATTTTTGAATAATTATTCCTGGGCCGAAAATCAAATGAAAAAACAGTGTGTGATTACATAACCAACTTTTGTACAGCATTAACATTTTATCAAAATTTTTGGAGAGAATTAGTCCAGGCTCAGCCTAGTTTTTCCACCAATGTCATGATTGTATCATGATTATAGTGTTTTATACAATAAATGAATGAAAATGTATTCTCTCTCTCAAATATGAAATATTTTTCAACAGAATATATTCTCACAATTTGATAACGTTCATTCTAGTCAATAATCGGTCTTCTCAGGTGAAAGTTTTCGTAGAGCTCCGTGCTCGCATCTGATTGGCTCTCGTCGACCAATGGCAATCGATCAACGATCTGAACGTGTCGGCCAATAGGAACGATCTTCTCAGGTGGAAGTTTTCGTAGAGCTCCGTGCTCGCATCTGATTGGTTCTTGTCGACCAATGGCAATCGATGAACATTCTGAACGTGTCGGCCAATAGGAATCGTAGGCTTGAGTTTGACTTCTAAATTTTGTTATAAATACTTCTCTGTCCAATAAATTCAATGTATGCGACTGAAATCTTCGGCACTGCCTATCTGGTAATCCCTGTTCTTGGCAAATTATATTTCCCCTTGCCTTGCATTTTATATTCCAATGTACAGGCAGTAAGGGCTGGTTTCCGAGCTCGGGATTTAGCTAAATTCTAGACTTTAAATAGCAGGAGTCAGAAAATTGGCTTTCCGAAACGGGGCGTAGTCGTAGTTATAGTCAAAGCTACGTTTGAATCAAATTTCGAAAAACTAGAAAATTGAACACAAAATAAAATAAAGAGAAAATAGTATGAAGTCTCAGCTATTTTGAATCATCTAGGAATGTTCCATTTCGTCAAGGAAAAACGTTTCCAATTATAGAAATGAGCCAATGAAGATTTATTTTGCTGCAACTATTCATTCACTGCGACTACGCCCCCGTTTTGGAAAGCCAACTTTCTGACTCCAGCTGTTTAAAGTTTAGAACTTACCTGAATCCTGAGCTCGGAAACTGGCCCAAAATTCTACAATGTCAATATTCAATTGGTTAGGTGGAATTTTGTATTAAAATTTGAATGGATATATGCACGATTTCGATTTATCCTTGTGTTATTCGAACATTTTCAATAAGAATTTCTCATTCCAACATCGAGTAAAGGTGGAAATCTGATTCACACGTATGACGTTTTCATATTTGATGAGGTATTCCAGTAGTGCATGTTCGTGAACATGTGGCCTTGTGTGAGAACTGATGCAGTGTTCAGGTGACACATATGTGCATGTCCAGATGACATACTGGTGCATGTGCATTGATGCAGTTATTGTTGCAGGCTGTGATTATGCGCATAAATTGGCTGGGTTGAGTGCTACACCGTATGACCTCGTTCATGAATACCCTGAATAAACTGCTCCCACAAATTGCATCGGATTATTTTTTGATGTGTGGAGTGGACGCGTACAAACAGACCTGGCTTACAAGCTTTTAACAGATTGACACTTTCAAGGAATCAAGAAATGTTCTAACATAGTCTAATGATAAAACACTCTTCGATGGAAAGAGTGGACTCGTACAAACATACCTGGCTTACAAGCTACAGCTTGTTCCAATTATAAAGTATGAAAAAAACATATTTTGAAGAAATTCAATTCACAAACATATATCTGGGTCATATGCTGCAGCTTGTTTCATAAATTTGGAAGAGAATCAATTTTGGAGCAGATTGATACTATTAAGTAAAAAGTAAATTCGTAAATTCGTATGGCTTTTGTTGGTGGGGAGTCCCTTGCGGAAAGGTCCCACCGCCCGAATATATAATTTAAGCCGTCAATGGGCCTTACAACTGTCATACTTCAGCCGGGACCGACAGTTTAACGTGCCCATCCGATAACACGGGAGTGATCTGATTAAAAAACTTTTGGTTGTGAGAGGGTTTGAACCCGGGATCTCTATGCTGCTACGCAGGCACTCTATCCACTAGACCACGGATCACTATTAAGTAATGTTGTAACATGGTAATGAGAGATTGATTTCTCATAATGATAGCGATGTTCACTTGTGACTTGGCTTACTGAAATATGGTATCTCGATTATCTTAGGTTGTATGTACACAGACGGTCTGGTCTGGTTAGAGTCTGACGTTAGAAACGATCTTAGAAACGCATATTTTTGTATGACTCTTTATTGGTAGGAAGTCTCTTGCAGAAAATTATCCTCGAATCTAAAGGTGCGTACAGATTTACGCGCCGCGAACATGAGCAATTCACTTTTAATCAGCTGATGCCAAGCTTTTTATATCTGTATCTTACCATTTCTGTAAAAATACAGATATAGTCAGCTGATTAAAAGTGAATTGCTCATGTTCGCGGCGCGTATATCTGTACGCACATTTAGAAACGTAATAGATTTAGATATCTCAATCTCTAACTACTTCGTGGACCATTCTCTGTGTGTACACACTCTTGGAGAGGCCGTGATGAATATAAGCATACAACAGAAGACTTTCGACTCAACAGTAGACAAACCTCCGCCATATTGTCATATGTTTCCTTAACAAGAGATTACAGAGGCTGGGCAAGATTGGGCAGTCAACTCTTTAACGACAAGTTAGTCAAAAGTAGCTCTAACGGCGTGTGTTGATTCCGATTTTTTGAGTCAAGGGCTAACTGTAGTTTACGCTTCCTCTAACGGCGCGTTAGAAGCCTTGAGGCTAGGGCCACACGTGAGCACAAAGTGCGTCCGTTGCAACTTACTTTTTGACGTCCGTTGTAGAAATACATGGAAGTGAATTGGTGACAACACACGAGGTACGTGCGTACCAAGTAACGGAAGTCGTAACGGACGGTGATTTTTGAACTGCGCAGAATTGCTACAACGCACCTCGAGACATGCAAAAGTTATTGCTTTCGTCTGGTTCCATTGCGTAAAGCCAACTGACGTTGACGCACCACACTCAACACTCGTGTGGAGTCATTGGCGTCGGCCGCAAAAAGTAAGTTGCAACGGACACAGGGCGCTCTTGTGGCCCTAGCCTGAGGTATACGCGGCGAACCGTGCAATTAGCATAAATATGTTTCATAATGTTGAAAATCAGCTGTTAACCATTCGCCGCGCCGTTCTCCGAACCGTTCGCCGGTTAATAAGATACTTCTTTCATCATTATTACTCTATTGGGATCAAAGAAAATATGAATATTTTGAAAGATGAACTCAATTTTACTCACTTTTCAATGCCTTTGAATGTGTCAGGATCTATGGTGGTGATCTTGTTCTCGAATAGGATGAGGATTTCGAGTGTATCCAAACCCTCGAAGGCCTTGGCGTGTAGGGCACTGATCTTGTTGTGATTTAGATTCAGGATAAGCAGATGGTGGAGATTTTTCAAAGCACTGGATGGCACTGAATTCAGCCAGTTCTGTGATAGATCCAGTTGGGTGAGTCCTTGACCTGAAATAACAGAGAAAAATTGAATGAAATTGATGACCTATAACTGATTATATATCCTCAAGAGGTGTAGTCTCAATATACAGCTCAATCTAATAGTAATTGATTATATATCATATAGCATTAAACGAGCAACTTCTGTTTATATGCTCAGATGTTAAGATGTCTGTATGTTTAGATGTTTATATTATGTTTGTATTTCACCGGATCTCGAAAACGGCTCTAACGATTCTCACGAAATTCAGAACGTAGTAGGCTTATAATATGAAGATCCGATTGCACTAGGTCTCATCCCTAAGAAAACTCGCTGATGACATTAAAAGGATAATTATCATTCATCCTTGGAAAAACAGCTGATAATAATTATTTCGTCGTCTGTAGGTGATGGAAGTGAGTGAGCGAGTTCATGTGTGTGGGACTGTGTCGAAATATTATGACTCAGCTGTTGTACTTTTGTAATTATTCAATCAGGTGCTTCGTGCCGGTTGCAAAAAAGCCGGGTCATTCTCAACCCTGATTAATTCCAGTAGATCCATCTTCATGGAATGGTCTTCTCTGATTTGGTTCACGTGAAGTTAATCAGAATTAAAATTTAACTTGTGCAACTGGGCCTTTATGAGGGAAATTTTTGCATTCCTTTGGGAATTAATCTCAATTTACTGTGATAAGATAGAACATTTCTGTATGAATGGTATAAATGTTATTATAATTTCTCCTTTCGTAATAAATTTTTATGCTTTTGTACTCCAGAGCGAAGCTCGGTCCTCGATATTCATACAGGTGCGGCAGTCAATCGGGCGATTTTAAAAGCGTTATCAAGAGTGAATAATTAGAGTAAAGATAGTAGCATTTAGTTTACAATCTCAAAAAACTAAAAAAAAGAAAAGAAAAGTCTTATTTTCGAAAAATAACATCTGTCAGATGTCCACCATTCCTATGTATGCACTCAGTAAGTCTTCTGCTAACATCGCTCATTAAACGTTGCAGCATCTCCACTGGAATTTGTTCAATTTCATTCTGAATTCGATTTTTCAACTCCTGAATTGTGTGTGGTGATGGAGACATAAACACTTTTCCTTTTAAGTAGCCCCACAGAAAAAAATCACAGGCTGAAAGATCGGGGGATCTGGCCGGCCATCCGATATCCCCATGTCTCGAGATTACCTGATTGGGAAACATGTTCCTTACAGTTGCCATGGACTTTCTTGCAGTGTGACTGGTAGCCCCATCGTTTTGGAAGAACGTGTCTTCGTTCACAGGAAGATGAGCAATTGCAGGAGCTAAGAGATTCTGCAACATTTGGACATAGCGTTCCTCTGTCACGGTTACAGCCCTTTCCCTCTCATCGTCAAAGAATTAGGGCCCAATAATTGCAAAAGAGGATATCGCACACCATACAGTAACTTTCAAGCTATGGAGTGGTTTCTCGTGGATTTCGTACGGGTTTGCGTCTGACCAGTAGCGGAAATTTTGCTTGTTAACGTATCCTGACAAATGGAAATGTGCTTCGTCGCTCATCAGTAAGATTCTGGTTTCCATTAATCAACTGCAGAAGTGTCTCACAAAATTGAAGTCTGTTTCCATGGTCTTGGTCCTGTAATGCATGAACAATTTGAATTTTGTAGGCATGGAAATGAAGATCTTGATGTAAGATTCGTCGAACGCTGCGGTCAGAAAGACCAAGTGCCACAGAATGACGACGCGCTGAGCGGCGTGGACTCCGTTCAAACGCCTCTCTAACTACCGCTATGTTCTCTGGTGTACGCACTTTTTTGCACTACCACCTGTCTTCTTTACTGTAGAACCAGTTGCCTCAAAGTTACGAACCCAGGTCGTTATGGCATTGGCTGATGGAACAGCATTATTACGATGGATCTCGAACTCTCTTCTAAATTCACGCTGAGCGATCACATAGCTGTCCCCGTTTTTATAAAATGCTTTTACGGCATAAGCACGCTGTGCTCCTGTCCACTGCTCCATTGCTACTAAAATGCTCTATAGTTTTCTACACGATGGGCTTAGCATCGTTCTCCCCACTCCAGCCAAACGAACACAAGCGCTGTTGCAAAATGGCCCGATTGACTGCCGCACCTTGTATAATATAATTAGATCAATTGTATATTAAATCCACCTAGTGTTCTCAAATATATATAATTGAATCAATTAGATATCAATCCACCTGGAATTTTCAAATGATTTGTGAATTGTTCTATGAGTCAATGGAACTGGACGGCACAAAATATAATCGGGTTGAGAAATGCTGCACAAAATTGGTTTGCTGTTTCTGCTTTACAAAAATAAGCAGCAAAATACAAATATTGTAATGCTATTGAATTTTTATTCTGTTGTTGAATGTAAAAGTAAATGAATAATAAAATATTGATGTTTCAGTTGAAGCAATACGAATATTCATAGATTTCAAATGATTTTATAAGCTACTTCGTGAACACATCTACAAGACTTCAGCCAACGACTCTAGAAGACTTTCAGTATGGAAGATTGAAATCATAAAATACTGAACGTTCCAGTTGAAGACAATCCAACTTATCCAAGTGACATGCAATCAGTCATTTCTGAATAAGAAGGAATTATTGCAAACATGCTTGCAACAATACTACAAACATGTTTTCCATCAATGCTGGAATATGTTGTGAAATTATAGAGAGAAGACAGAAAAATGGAAGATTAAAATCATAGAATACTGAACGTTTCAGTTGAAGACAATGCTAGTGACTATCATTCATTTCTGGATAAAGAGTATTTGATTCATCGCCTGCTATCCCAGCATAGGATATATGTGATGAGATTATAGGAAGGAGACAGAAAAATATTGGAATGTTGTTGATCAATAGAGTTTTCGTAGAGAGAAATGCCTTATTTTGATTGGATGTTCTGAATCTCTGCTACAATAACTCCACCCCTGTAATATCTTGAACACATCTCCTCCAGATTGCTTCCTGCTTTTTAGTATTTTTTTCTTCTCCGGAAGCTATTTTCTGCAAATATAAGATACTACCAAAGATGATAGAAGAGATATTGTTCTCTCCTCTGTGAAAGAATGTGATACTTGACAATTTCTTGTTTTTTGACTACGTTTTGTCCCAATGCTAGAGGAATAATAAAAAATTAAATAAACAATTAAAACACTGGCTTGTTGTCAAAAACAACATATCACAATATCTCACCAACAACAGTATCTGAAGTGGAAAAAAAATTATTACCAGCTAAAATTACAGCTCTCTGTGTAGTTGTGAAGGTAATGTTTCATTTATTTATTTATCCATTTGTTGTTTTTGATAGATATCCATTTATCGAATGAGAACGACTTGATACTCTCAAAACTTTTAATTTAACAATTAACGATTTTGAGATTATTAGTTTCAGTTGTGATATAACTATTAAACTCTAGTGAACTAAAAGCTCCAGCATGAAGCAGCAGAATATGATGTAGTGGAGACGAAGCCCTAAGATTGGCCGTTGGTTGTTGACCAACCAGAGTTGAGAAAGCTCTGCCATTGGGCGAGAGACACGCCTGCTAAAAGTGCTGCAACAGTGTTGTCGTATGGGGATGCGTGAAATAGTCGAATTATACATGAAATGGAAGATAATTCAATGCTCTACAATCTCGTAATTTGCACATTCTTGTTTCATCAATTGTTGAAAAGTTATGAGACTTAAAGGAGCAAAAAAATGGAAGAAAAACTGGTTTTTCGAAAATGCATCACTTTAGAACATAAATATTTCGAGAAGTATAGGATTTATCGAAAACCTCTAACAAACAAAACTTGTAGGAAATTTATTAAGATTCATTTTTATGCAGTTGATTATGTCAATAGAACACATTGAATAGCACGTGATGTAGGGGTTGGGATTTTTATATGCTCACCTCCAAACTAGTCTGAACAAAGCTGCATAGTCGAAAATTGTGTTTCAAACATTCCCTCCAAATTTCATTGTCAACTGATCCAATGTTGCTGAACAGAAAATTTCACTCTCAACACTGAAACTGCTGCAACGCGTAAAATAGTGAAAATATAGACTACATGAAATTGAAAATAATTTGATGCTCTATCAACTCATAATTAGCACGGATTTCTTTCATCAATTGTTCAAAAATTATATTTTTATATAAAGATGGCCGAAAAGATGGAAAAATTGGAGGCAGAAGTGGTTTTTATAAAATGTCTCACCATCAAGAGCGGATATCTCAGAAACTATGAGAAAATATGTATGGGGATTAAGTAAAGAACAAAACTTATTTGTGATTTTGTAAGCTTCAATTTCATTAAGGTGACTAAATCCTGATGGAGGTGACTTAGAATTCAATAAAATTATGTTGTTTCAACAAATTTATAATAATCAAAATTTTATGTTTACTTTTTAATATACATTGAGGGTTATGTTTCTCTGGAATGAACAATGAGGGAAAGTCACCTCCATGGATGTCACCTCCATGGATATTATCCATGGAGGTGACTAAATCTCCATGGAGGTGACTTAGAATTCCAAAAAATTATGTTGTTTCAACAAATTTATGATAATAAAAATAGTATGTTTGATAAAATTGATTACATCTACTGAAATAGTAGATGTAGCTCTCGTTGCAGAAGGTCGTTTTGAACCGATGCTCCGTTATCGTAACCTTCTTATCTTTGCTATGCAGTAACTTTATTCTACAGTCGTGCCTCTCTTTTATTAATTTGGTTAATTCTGTACAGTTTTTCACTTGTTTTTCTTCTTCTTCCGTTTCCGAACTTTTTTATTCTCCCGAATTTACCTCTAAAATGAGTGATTGTGCGAGTTGCAATTTGTCCGTAAATCGTTCGGCTAAGGACGGAGTGTTGTGCTTGCAGTGCGGCTTAATTTTCCATGGGAAATGTATCAATGGTGGAAAGATCTTAAGTGAGCCTGAACTTGAACTTATGTCAAAAAACTGGTCGTGTAATAACTGTTTATCGAAACTGAGAATACAGCGTAATAGCAGCTCAGATACGCCAGTGAAAACTACACCAGGGAAAACGGCTACTGGTTCGGATTCTCAAGCTTCAAATAACACTGACACGTCAACAATAACAAAAGACGCTTTTAAAAAATTGTTATTGGACTTAAAAAACGAGATTCTTAGTGGTCAAGCCAAGCTAGAGAAATCGCTTGATGCGTGTAAGCAGCAGCTCAGTTCGAACGCCGTTATTCTTACAACACAGAGTGAAATCATTAAGGCACAGGAGGAAATTATCTCATCTTTAAAAATGGATAATATAGAACTGAAAAAGAATGTCGAACTTTTGACCAATAAGTTGGATGCACTCGAGCAGTATGGCCGGAAGAATACGCTGGAGATTCGAGGTGTGCCGGTTGCTGATAACGAGAATGTGGCAGATTTGGTGATAGCGACATGTAAGGCGGTTGGCGTGACTGTGGGAGCCGAGGCGATTGACGTATGTCACCGCCTAAAGAAGAGTGCAGCGCAGCCGACGCCCGCCATCGTCGCCAAGTTTGTGCGTCGCGACGTCGTTCACCAGGTGCTCGCAGGCAAGAAACAGTTGAGGAAGCTGTCCTCTCGAGTCTTTGGCAATCAAGGTGACGATCAACCAATTTATATTAATTTGTCATTAACTCTAGAGCGGAAAAGGTTACTAGCTCAAGCTAAAAAAATTCAGAAGGACCTGGGGTTCAAGTATGTTTGGGTTGACTGGGCTGGAAATCTAAAGGTCCGAAAGGTGGATAAGGGAAAGGTGTTTACTATAAATACAGATAATGATCTAAACGCTCTTATGGCCACCTGTACTTGACTCCTTAATTTTTCGAAAGAAGAATCCAACTTAACTGACTGATGGTACCTATTTTTATTTGATAATGTAGATTTTTTTCCCAAATAGGAATAATTCTAATAATAATTGATTATGATAACTATAAATTCGAATATCAAATGAACGATAGATGAATATCAATATTTATATAGCTATAAAGCTGTATTATCTAAATTGATTTTTTCAAAATAGTTCTCTTGTTCCAACTTACATATTTAAGCTTTTGTTTCTTTTCCCATTACTTTCGTTTAATTATTTCCAGTTATATTTTTAACTTAATTTGAATATTATTTTTTCCCACATCTCAATATCATGCGATTTCTATTTAATGATGCAAATGTATTGCAATGAACGAGAAAAGCGTATTTCTTTTCTTTTCCCCTATCCATCCTTGCTTTTCTGTAACAAGTGATTTGTATCTTCGTATTGTGCCTTATAACGGAGGGGGATGTAATGGGGTGAATTCTCAATTGTGCTTATTCTAAATGTGTGAATTATGTGAATGAAGTGAGAACGCTGAGATGACTTTTATTTTATATTCGATTTTTATTTCACTTTATTAATGTACATATGTATTTTTTATGAGATGTTCATAGGTCTTAGTTATTTTTGGAGGGGATTATTGCCTTGGAGTGAACGGAGAGACTGTGTTAACTAGTAAAAAAGAATATAAATAAGTAAATAAAATATAAAAATTGATAAATTGCACTCTAGGCTGCAACGGCTTACTTGTCAATTCAATGTTTGATTCTTGTTCTTTTCATGATTTTGTTCCTCGGTAAAACTTTCCAAGCAATCTTATCATTAGAGTGCCTAGTCCGGGTAGCATTGTCGACCCTGATCACCAAATTCTCTAATTACAGTTCTCTTTCAAAAATACAGCAAGATTCCTTCATCTACTTCTGTTCTTATCGTAGTAACAGTTTGCAATAGAGCAAAAGTGATGCAGTTTCTCCTCTCGCTCACGGCGGTATCTCTCTCTTACATTAAGCACTTTGTTTTTATTTTTATTTTCGTTCATCGATAGTAGCCTACTATCTCAGTCAACTAGATTATCCTTTCTTTTTCGAGGTAAACAAAATATAGAAATGCCGTACAGAAAGATGATTAAGTTTACCTGATAAAATTTCGTTTGAGGCATGGCTTGAATGTGCCTATACCACTTCTTCTCTATACCTAATTTAAGTAACTTTTAAAATTAAAAACTAACAAATTTTCATTTAACGTTAATTTTTCTTTTATCACATAGTTTTTCAAAGAAATTAGTAGCTTATATTTTTTCTACTTTCTCTTGTCTATTTTTTCTCTTTCCTTTTTAATCTTTTTAATAACCTTTCATGGTAATAATTGATAATTTTGACAATGAAGCTGCACAGGAATGCTACAATACAATTGAGTTGGATAATATTCTTCCACCCCTACCAATTAATTTTGTTAATGATGTGGAGAGGAGTTCAATGAGTGTTCTTCACATGAACATACGAAGCCTAAACAAGAATTTCGATGAATTCGCCTACACAATTGAAAACTGTTCCTTAAAATTTAATATTATAGTATTGTCTGAGACGTGGATGAGCGAAGACGAGCCTTTCAACTATGTTTTGAATGGTTACTCGTCAATAAATCAGCCAGGTAAGAGAAATAGAAAGAATGGTATCTGTGTTTTCATCAGTAATGAACTGTCTTTTAACAAATTAAACATTGAAATTATGGAATCAGACTCATTGATACTTAATATTAAAAATCCTATCACTAAAAATGAGATCAATTTAATTGCAATATACAGATCACCCTCTCTATCAGCAAATCTTTTTTTGAATGCTTTGGAAAGTACTTTAGAAAGACTGCTCGCACATAAAAATATAATTCTAATTGGTGATATCAATATCAATCTAAAACAGACTACCGCTATTTCTATTGATTATTTCAACATATTGTCTTCAAACGGTTTCGTCTCCTATATAAATAAACCTACTCGAGTCCAAAATCAATCGGAATCGTGCATTGATCATATCTTTTTCAAAAATAGTTCCTTCAAAGCTGAAGATTTGATAGGTGCTATTTTCAAGACCGATATAACTGACCATTACAGCACCAGTATCCATATTAAAACCGCAGACGGTGGTTCTGATAGGCCTAATTTAGCAAACACTATTACTGAAAAAATTGTTTTCAATAAATTAATTTCAAATCTTGAAAATGAAGATTGGGAGGAGGTAATAAATAATAATAACATCCATACACTAGTACACTCTTTTGAACAAAAACTTTCAACCCATATTGAAAATGCAACTATCAAAATAAAGACATCACACAGAAATAAACCACTAAAGAACTGGATCACCACCGGACTAATAAGAGCTATTCAAACCAGAAATAAAATGCACAAAAAACTACAGAAGCAACCACATAATAACGAAATGAAACAATGCTACACTCGCTATAGAAACGTCCTAAACAAATTACTGAAAGAAACCAAGATTAGGTATTACAGAAATAAATTGGAGCAAAGTAGAGGTAACTCCAGGAAGACATGGAATACCATAAATGAAATACTTGATGTAGAAAAGAAAAATTCAAAGACTGATATTGATCCTGAAATTTTAAATAAACATTTTTCGTCTATCGGGAGAGTACTCGCAGAAGAACTGAATAAAGAAAATAAAAACATCCCTCCTCCAACTGGTCAAAATTCCCGTTTTTCACGAATAGGTTTCCCAAATTCCTTTTTCCTTTTCCCGACAAATGAGGAAGAAATTATCAAAACAATTAAAGACCTCAAATCCAGCTCAGCACCAGGAATTAATAACATAAATAATAGCTGTCTAAAAATCATTGCCCACTATATTGCTAAACCTTTAAAAATTATAATTAATAAATGCTTTGAAGAAGGTTTCTTTCCGGAGGAGTTCAAGGTGGCTAAAGTCATACCTTTACATAAATCGGGAGATGTTGACGATCCCAATAACTACCGCCCAATAAGCTTGCTAAGTGGATTTTCAAAGATCATGGAAAAGCTTATTAAAAAGCGGCTAGTACAATACATGATTGTGAGTAAGGTGATTCACCCTAACCAGTTTGGATTTCAAGAAGGAAAAAACACAGAAGACGCTATTTCGTTATTAGTAAAAATTTTAACTGAAAATTTTAGTAATAATAAAAAATCTATTGCAATTTTTATTGACTTGAAAAAAGCATTCGATACTGTCCCACACACCAAACTGTTGGAAAAGCTCAATAGAATTGGAATTCGAGGTTTGCCCCTGAAACTTTTTACAAGCTACCTTGAAGGTCGCTCTCAAATATTATCAATTGAAAATAAATCCAGTACTGAAAATCTTTTAGATTACGGCTTACCGCAGGGGACTGTACTCTCACCAATTTTATTCATACTATACATTAATGACCTCCTGAATCTCGACTTGCAAAATGGTCAAACAATCTCATTTGCCGACGACACCACTTTAGTTTTTTCGGGTGATAACTGGGAGAGTACTAAAATATCAGCTGAGAAGGGTATTTCCAGGGTCAAGAACTGGCTTGACTATCATACCCTGACTCTGAATCATAAAAAATCTTCATTCATGACCTTCACACCAAATGCTGCTACTCAACCTGTAAACCGAATAAACTTGAAAATTCATAATATCAAATGTAATAAAATAGGTTTGAATGATTGTGACTGTCCTAAACTAGAGGACTCTAAAACCGTTAAATACCTGGGAATAATTGTTTTTATTAAAAAACAAAAATCTTTTCAATACCCGAATTACTCCATATAACACGCGCCAAACTTACAGGAGATCTGACTTACCTGAAACTAATCTAACAGTATGTAGAATGCAATTTCCGTATAGATGTGACAAACTAGTAAATATTATACCACAAGACTTCATATCAGACAATCAAAATTGCTATAAGAGAAAAGAAATCTTATCATGGATCAAAACATCACCTGACGTTTTCAGTAATCAAAGGCAGTAGCTTATAACAAATTCTAAATTTACGTTTCTCCACTCACCTCTTCTCATCACCAGTTGACTTGTGCATTCACTGTGCTTCTTCTCTTTCTCAGGTTTTCCCTCTTATATTGTAAAAAAACTGTTCTTCATTTCACTCTGTATTTCAAATTTGTTTTACCATTAGGCTATTCTTAGTCATTTATTATATTCTATTTTATAAATATTTTTTCTTTTCCACGTTTCTCAATCTTTATATTCTCTTACTCATGCTCGCGAACAGACGAAAGTCTTGCGAGCTACACATTCTTTTGTACTCTTTATTTATTTTTTGTATTTTTGTATATTTAAACTATGTAAAATGTGCAAAGAATGAATAAATTGAATTGAAAATTGAATTGAAATTGAAATTGAAATTGAATTGAAAAATTGAAATAGAATCAAACCTCAGCATTTGCAACAAATTTTCTGCTTGGCCATACTGAATTTTTTGATAAATCCCGTTTAAAATAGGCTACATTTCAATTATCCCACGTTCGAATTGGATACAGGGTGAATAGTTTCAACAAAGACTACCTGTCTAGGACAATTCTTCATCATATTTCTCTTTCTATTCACATCCCAATTAGTATGGAATAGAATTAATTTCCTCCACGTGGATTGATAAATTGAAATCCTGTTGAATAGAGGCGATCTAACAAAAACTACCTACTGTATCTGGGACACTCTTTTCCTCCATTTTCAAATCCCAATTAGAATTAGAACCGAATAAAATATATTTTCTCTACGAGAATTGCTAAATTGAATCCATTTGAATAGGTGATTAAATTGCAGTGTGGTGATGTAAATTTATCTAGGACATTTTCTCAACATATTTCTGCATTCTCCCATCCCAATTAGTATTCGTACCGGATAAAATGTATTTTCTCTACGAGAATTGGTAAATTGAATCCAGCTGAATGGGTTATACAATTACAGTGCAGCAATGTTAATTATTCATTGCAATTACTGGAGTGCATCCTTTCAATTACGAGCGGTGACTGTCGCTGATTTGATGAGCAACATGATACTTATATTGTGCAGCATGATACATAGATTGTGCAACATGATACATAGAATGTGCAACATGTTGCAAAATTGTGCAACATAAGAACCAACATGACAAGCAACATGAAACTGGAGAAACGGAATTCCAACGGAGATTGTAACATAGAATAATAATGGATATTCGTTTGTCACTGATGAAACTGAGCTGCTATTTTTGTCACATCACTACTTGCATTATAGTGAGGACCACAGATGTGATAATAATTCTATTTCTCCCGAAAAAATGAGAATAGTTATTTGTGCAACTAGTGCGCAAAGTGTCAGTTTGCTGCACCGAAAGAAACGTTTACGCCCGAGCCGTAGGCGAGGGCAGAATGGTTTCTTGAGTGCAGCAGAGGAACTTTGCGCACGTATTTCACATTAATTTTTCCTACAGTTACCATTGAATAATTATGAAAAGTGGGTAATTATGGGTAAAATTGCCTGAAATGCATCAAATGTTTTTCTGTGTAATTTTATTATTGATAAAAACCTTAATCCTAAAATCCTAAAGTCGTCGTTGTCCTTGGTTATAATATATAATGAATAATAATTAGCGCGTTGTGCTTGGTTGCACCTCTGCTCACTATAGCAGCCACAGCAGTCACTGTTACCAACTTCATTTTGATTTTGCTGCACTGTTGCTCCATATAACCTACTAAGTATTTTGCGTTGCCATGTTGCAAATCTGGAGTGCAGAAAAATTTTTCCCGCACTATAGCGGAAAAGTGATTCTTTGCGTTCTGTAATCAGTGCAGCAATGGCCACTTTTCAACGTAACTGTAGGAAAAAATAATTTACTGACCAATTTGCGTTTTCCAATATATTCAAGTGGTCATATCTCCTGAACAGAAGAGAATATTGCTTATCCGTTTGCAGATTCGAGTTTCTCACATCAAGGAGCAAAAGAAGGCGGAGTTGATAATGATTTTATTCCTCCCGAAGAAATGAGAGAATAATGTAGATCTACTGACCAATTTGCGTTTTTCAATATATTCAAGTGGTCATAACTCCTGATCGGGAGAGACATCTGCTAATCCGTTTCAGGATTAGCTCGTTATCAGATTCGTGCTCCTCACGTCAAGAAAGATGGGAGAAAAGCGTTACCGATTCTCTGCCTTACCACTGCCTTCTATAGAGTATGATACCGGTATATCTGATGTAATATCAACTGTTCATTCTTGTTCATATTCACTTATAGTTTACTAGCCTATAATTTTAAGATACTCGCTTCGCTCGCCATATACGTCTAGCCAGGGGGCTCCGCCCCCTGGACCCCCGACTAGATTGTCCAAAAATGAGATCAGCGGACTCGCTTCGCTCGCATGCATGTAGACCTCAGCGTAACCTCTGTACCGAATTTGAACGTATTATTTGATCTCGAAATACTCCTGTTACTATATCGGCGTATCTTTGGCGAACAAAATTCTTCCACCTTAGCTAAACCTGTGTACTGAATTTTTTTAATATAATTCCATCAATTATTGAAAAAGGTAATGAAACGCAGAAAAGCTGAGAAAACGCTAATTTTGGCTAACTGGATAAATAGGTATTTAGGAGGTCCTGGATAAATGCATTTCAATCTTCAACTTGGCGCCAACCTAACAAAGCCAACTCAACTTAATGCCAACCTGACAAAATTTTTAATTCAGTTACCAGAACAACTGTTTCGAAGATGTACTTTCTCTAGATTATAGTTCTATATTAACATGGTATGGACGACATTTCAATTATGATTTTAAGATATTTGAATAAGAAGAATATACATGCTAAAAGAACCTTAAACCCTTAAAAACCACCCTTAAAGTTGAAATATCGCCAAAAGATTTCTTAGTGCGCCTCTAAAGGGCCAACTGAATATACCTACCAAATTTGAACGTTTTTGGTCCGGTAGATGTTTAGTTCTGCGAGTGAGTGAGTGAGTGAGTCAGTCAGTCAGTGAGTGAGTGCCATTCCGCTTTTATAAATATAGATTCAAGAAACAATATTTTTCAATGATTAGATAATAAATCTCCATAATTGAGATTGAATATTTTAGTAGTAAATCATATTTCTACATTGATGAAAAACGATATGGAAACGTTGCGTAGCTATGAAATGATAGCACTATCTGCTTTGTTGAATGGCAGAAAAGGACAGCAACACCAATGTTAATCAAATACTGTCATTATAACGTGAACCTCACTACAGCAGTGAATTTTGAGCAACAGAGTGGTTTCCATCCGAACAAGTCCAATCCTACAAAAGCTTTTTCGTTATTTAATTACAGGATGCTGTTTCTGGTGAAATAAATTCGATTAAAGGCTGTGTTGCACACACTTTAATTCACTCTTCTCTGTCCCACGCTCTTTTAAAATGGCGTCAACCAGTTTAATTCTAATTTTGATGTTTGTCTTTCGGTGCTTATACGACCACTGTTCAAGTTTTATTTCAATTTCTTTGTGTCTCTTTACTCCTTTCTCGCGTTATTTTAATGATTCTTATTCATCTTGTAGTTGATCTCGATAATAATATAATGTACTTATTGTATGAATCAATGAAGAATAATGAATAAAGTCTTTATGATTGACCGAACGAAGTGAGGTCTAAGATTCAAGTCCACGATTTGGCATTTCTCGTAATGTTTAAATGTTTATTTATTTATATATTTATTTGTTGTGCATTTACGGCGAAACGCGGAAATAGATTTTCATGAAATTTGAAAAGTATGTCCTTTTTAAATTTCGCGTCGACGTATATACAAGGTTTTTGGAAATTTTGCATTTCAAGGATAATATAAAAGGAAAAAGGAGCCTCCTTCATACGCCAATATAAGAGTAAAAATCAGACTATAGAATTATTCATCATAAATCAGCTGACAAGTGATTACACAGATGTGTGGGGAAGCCAGTCTATTACTGTATTATTGTATAAGGTCTATAGTTTCAATCAAAGGTATGCATCTTTAAGTATGTATATCCATCATGTGTATGATAAGTTATGTTCAATCTAATATAATTTAAAAGGATTGAGTTATTAACATCTATATATATAAAAGCGAAATGGCACTCACTCACTGACTGACTGACCGACTGACTCACTCACTCACTCACTCACTCACTCACTCACTCGCAGTACTAAAAATCTACCGGACCAAAAACGTTCAAATTTGGTAGGTATGTTCAGTTGGCCCTTTAGAGGCGCACTAAGAAATCTTTTGGCAATATTTTAACTCTAAGGGTTGTTTTTAAGGGTTTAAAGTTCGTCTTTTAGCATGTATATTCTTCTTCTCCCAATCTCTTAATTATAATTGAAATTTCCATATCATATGTTACTATAGAACTATAATCTAGATAGAGTACCTCTTCGAAACAGTTGTTAACTGGCAACTAAATTAATAATTTTGTCAGGTTGGCATTGAGTTGAGTTGACTTTGTTAGGTTGGCACCAAGTTGAAGATTTAAATGTATTTATCGCAGAAAAATTGATTGGGCACTGCTACTTCAATCCTGGGAATATTATATTACTAGCCGTCAGGCTCGCTTCGCTCGCCATATCCGTTTAGCCAGACGTAGTCTGGCCCCCGACTGGATTGTCCTAACATATGATAAATGCTCAAATGAAAAATGCAGGCGAGCGAAGCGAGCCTGCTGATTTCATTCTTGAACGATCCAGTCGGGGGTCCAGGGGGCGGAGCCCCCTGGCTAGTCGGATATGGCGAGCGAAGCGAGCCTGACGGCTAGTTTTTCTAATAAATTTGGTCTAATCGCAGCTTTAAGGTCTTTGGTTTCAATATTTTGTTTTGCAGTCATGGTATTATTATGCGTGCCCATCAATATCAATATTCTCACATTTGAAGAACCTCATTTAATAGGTGAATAAAAATAAACAAATGAACACTAAATAATGCTGGAGAAATTATAATATTTTTTATTCTAAAAAAATAATTTTCATCAGATAGAAAGATCATAACGGAACTGGATGAGTTATATCATATGGAATACAAATTCAAACGTGAACTAAGTTTGTTAACATTCAAAACAGTTAACATCTGGTACTTGTGAATGAGAATACTTCGTGAGGTCTACTGTTCACAGAACTACTAGTTTAGTGACTCTCAATCTGAAGCCATAGCGGCTAGACTACTAGACATGTGAGCTCAAAGACCTTAAAGATGCATAGACTCACATGCAGCGCTAGTGTCGTACTTGGAATTGAAATTCGCCATTAAGGGAGCAACCCATAAGATTATTACATACCAATGTCACCAATGCCTTTACAAATATATAATATATAATATCTCGTGCTAGAATACCCCAATGGCGGCCTTCAATTTCAAGTAAGAGCTATCATTGGGAAGGCATAGGCATTGTGGGTCTATATCTCTCTAAGGTCTTTGGGATGAGTTATATCATATGGAATACAAATTCAAACGTGAACTGAGTTTGTTAACATTTAAAACAGTTAACATCTGGTACTTGTGGATGAGAATACTTCGTGAGGTCTACTGTTCACAGAACTACTAGTTTAGTGACTCTCAATATGAAACCATAGCGGCTAGACTACTAGACATGTGAGCTAGTGCGTTATTGAATTTCCATTTATAGTTATCCTCTATATATACTCTATGGGTTATATCCTCTATGACGGCTATAAACACTTGAAGTAGCTGTAAGGAAAGGTCATGGCTGTCAACTTGTAAGAGCTATCCACTGTGCAAATGTCACCACATCCATCACAGATCAGATTCAGTTTTGGGAATAGACTACTGAGAATATTATGGTTTGTGGGCTCTCAATGCCGTTTCCAGGGTATTTCAAGCTTTTTGTGTAGTTGAGAAGTTGATATTGTGGTAATTATTCATATTGAATGAAAAAGACTAAGAAATTGTCAAAAAACCACTGATTTATTGATAATTAGAAAGACCGGTTTCGTTCATTACACCATTGTCAATCTCTGATAAACTGGTGTTATATGGATAAAGTTTATCAGAGATTGACAATGGTGTAATAACCGAAACCGGTCTTTCTAATTATCAATAAATCAGTGGTTTTTTGACAATTTCTTAGTCTTTTTCATTCAGCATTTCAAGCTGTTCGCAATATTACAGAAAAGCCTGGTTATCACTTGTAGGGTTAGTGTAACTGGCATACTAACTCTACCGAACTAACTCTACTCTACTTACATGGTCGAGTAACTGTTTCCACTAAAATAATTGAGAATAGTAGGTAAAGTGTGTTGTTCAGTGAACAGAACTAACGTGTGAATGTCAATACTTTTTAATAAATTAACACTTGAAATCTTATCAACACTTAAATAAATGAAAACATTTCGAAAAATTGATACTTTTTAAGGGGACCCGGAAGGCCCTATACACCAAATGTTAATTTAACAAACTTGTGGAACACTTTACTCAAATACTATTTGAGCTACAGTGTGGAGATTTCTTGCATGTATTATTGACATCGTTATCTACACTTTAATAGGAGGAATTCTTATTTTGTGCATTTGTTTGTAAATTTTTTTTTTTCTAAATACCATTTTTTTAACAAAAATTTTTGTAGAAAAACCAATGTAAAATAGTTCAAATTTGTCATAGGGCGAGATCCCTGTGTTAAAGGGTGTGTAATGTACCCATAAATATGTGGTTAAAATTTAAACACCAAATAAAAATACTTCTTGAACTTGATAGCCTTTGGCATGACTCTACTCTACTAGCTCAAGTCTGTTTTCATTTGCATAATAGTGGTAGATTAATAGTAGATTGTATTGGTTTATTTTTGTAATATTTTATTTACTTTTTTCAATAATGATTTGAAAAAATCATTAAAAAATCATTTTATCTGCACACGACAACATAATTCATTAACCCATAAGTTGTTACATAACATTATGTACTGTACATAATGATGAAGGAGTGGCCGTAGTCGAGTGGATCAGATGCTGGCTTCATGATTCAGAGGCCCGGGTTCAAATCCCGGCCCGGGCAGGATATTTATCTCGGGCCACTCCCGTGTTTCGGATGGACACGTTAACCGTCGGTCCCGGCTGCCTGAAAAGCAGTCGTTAGGTCATGCCAGAGGCCCTGAAATTGATCAGTTGCGACCTGAAAACTCTGACACCAGACCTGAGCCAGCCAGGTCACTCGATATTATTATTATTATTATTATTATAATGATTGGAGTTAGATGCGGTGGTGGGGGAAGGCAAATGGTAGAGTACCATCCCACAATGCTATCCAACTCTTCTCTACTAAAAACTAGTACTCTACCATGACTCTACTCTACCATGCACGTTGTTATTGGGAGATTTCACAAGATAGTTAGTACTTGGCCAGGGAACTCCACCCTATATTATTAACATAATATGATAGGCTCTAATAGAATATTATGTTAAAACATTTTGAAAACAAAATATTTTAAACAAACATTTTGAAAAACACAATATTATTTTCATCTGCACACGACAACATAATTCATTAACTCACTATAGTGTTATTATAGCCGATTTAAGTAGTTATTATTCATTTATACAGACATTTTACTCAAGCGTAAAGCTTGGTTTCCGTTTGTGCGAAATTCCGTCGTCGACCACGACAGGGACAGAATCTCAGATTAGGTAGATTTCAATTTGTCTACATAACCTGAAAAATTATGTTCATTAATTATGTTTTAATGGGACAAGTACTGAGCTTATACGTATAAATGGCAATATGTTGATATAATTAGAAAATTTTAATTCTTTAGTAATAAAGACAAATAATGAGAAGTTATTTGATCAGCTGTTTTAGCACACTTGAAATTTGGACAATTTGAATGTCAACAATTCTTGTCGCCGTCGACTGCGGAAATACACGCAAAAACGAAAATGCACCTTTAAGTGCTACGCAAATTGATCTATACTGTATTGTACAAGACCCTTCTCACACACATAGACCCGTTCTAGGTGAAGAGTACTATTCTTCCACATCAATGTAAATTTAACATTTCAAATGTTTGTAACATTTTTCTTTTTGAGAATAAAAACATTTCATACGTTCATCTACTAATTCGTTCATCTCTACTAATGAAAACCAGGCTTCAGGTCCACGTTATAAGTTTAAACATCTGGTGTGGTGCACTCACAAAACTTTCCTTGCCGTTATGAAAATTGATCAACTGACGCTAGTGTTCCCGCGCATCTCAAGTCTACTATTCAAAGATTTGAGCCAGCTGGTGACAGGGTAATAACGCTGTAGACACACGAGGTCTGCTATCTCTTCATAGTGAATGATTTAATAGAATCAACAGTTGCCAACAGTTTGCAATTGACTAATCTTATTTTCTCGAATTTTGAGCTTCTTTTCAATTTTAGGTGAAAAAGTTGCTGAACATTAATTGTAGAGATTTTCATGCTTAATCTCCTCCACTTGAAATTTTTTGTTTAAATTGTATCTGAAGCCTGATACTTGGGAATCTAAAATCAAACTTTGCATAGATGTGGCGGAGCTCCTAAAATTTTTACAGATATAGGACTTTGATAGAGCTTATCAATGACTATTCTCGGTATGAATTTAATCAGTATCGTTGGAGCCGTTTTCGAGAAAATCGTGAAAAACCCTGTTTTTGACAACATTTCCGCCATTCTAGCCGCCATCTTGAATCGCATTTGATCGAAATTGTTCGTGTCGGATCCTCATAGGGGAAGGACTCTAAGTTCCAAATTTCAAGTCATTCCGTTAATTGGGAGATGAGATATCGTGTACACAGACGCACATACACTCATACACACACACACACACACACACACTCACTCAGTCACTCACTCACTCTCACACACACACACACACACACCACACACACACACACACACACACACACACACACACACACATACAGACCAATACCCAAAAACCACTTTTTTGGACTCAGGGGACCTTGAAACGTATAGAAATTTAGAAATTGTGGTACCTTAATTTTTTTCGGAAAGCAATACTTTCCTTACCTATGGCAAGGAAAGTAAAAAAAGGTATAGCAGAACAGTTGAATAAATAAATGAACACTACAAAGCACTCGTACATCATCAACCCATTTCTCACAGTATCAAAATATTTTCCTCGCCTCACAGCCCAAGTTATCGATAATCCTGATTGATGTTCATCAAATCAAGGGGAGGAGTATTTTTCCTTGCTGGTGGAAACTCAAACATCTGGCGGGAAACCCATTTTCCGAGCGGGAAAACCGAGGGCCAACTGGGGATGAAACTCTATACGCCTCTCACAATGCTTGCTCGTTTGACCCCAATTAGTGTTTAATCCTGAATTATGATCAGCGTTAAGTGTTATAGTATCCATTGTTGTTTCAGCTCCACCATTATTCTATTGCAATCGTTGGTTATTGTTGGAATGGGATCAAATATCGTGATCCTCCTCTTCCATGTAGATATGTATCGATAGTATCAAGTATCGATAGTATTGAATATCGATAATACTAAGTATCGATATTGGAAGAGAAGTAAAGTATTGGACAGTCATTCAAAACAATAATTGTTTCAAGCAAGAACTCTGAGGATAATAATTATGATTAATTTGTAAAATTGAATGGATCGACTTGATATTTCCAAAACAATAATTATTTGAGATACTGGCGACTTTTCAACGCATTGACCAATCAGACAGCTCTCCTTGGTTTTGAAGGCTTGCACTTCAATAATATAGTCTGTAGGCTATAAAATTAGTTGAGATTTGTAGAAAATATCCATGTTGCCAAATTATGTGAAATTTCAATATTTCCATGCAAGCCCATCTTATGACAGGATGTATTCTATTCAATTAAACCACACAGATGATGCAGAGTTTTCAATTTGAATATATTCAATGATATAGCTTATTCTATACAAATTATGATTATTCGATATTGTTATTGCCTTGTGGAATGCTTTCAACAATAAGAATGTAACAAAATGGGTTATACAACAAGGGAAGATCTTTAAATTCAAATAAAAAGTGAGCAAGGATCTATAGATTGCAGTGGAAATCCATTAAGACGTGGCCCTCGCCCTAGTGATGGAGGTGGAATTATCAATTTGTAATTTATCATCATCTTTACTTCAGGGATTAGATTTATTAATCAACCTGCTCCAGTTCCAATCTATTTCTTGGCCTCCCTACATCTCTTTTTCCAGTAGGTCTATACTACTTGGTTTGGACTTCAAGTTACATTCTCCCAGTGGCATTCTATTCAAAAATAACTGCACCAGCTGTGTCTATTTTGTTCAATTCTTTCATGCAGAGGAGCAAATGATAGAACCTGTATTTTATCAGTATTTCTGATTCTATCAATTCCAATGCAGCCAAATACACTCCCTAGAAACCTCATCTGTGCAGCTTGAATTTGTTATTTGAAATGGAATTAAATGATATGAAAATAGGAAAAACTCACCCATAGAACTGAGAGACTACTCTTTAATTTTCTCATGCAGAGGAGCAACTGATAAAACCTGTCTTATATCAGTACAGTATTTCTGATTCTATCAATTCTAATACAGCCAAATACACTCCCTAGAAACCTCATCTCTGCAGCTTGAATTTGTAATTTGAAATGGAATTAAATGAGACGAAAATAGGAAAAACTCACCCATGGAACTGAGAGACGACTCTTCCACCACCGCCAAACTGCTGTTGTGCACGGTGAGGTGTCTGATATCCATGCCCAGGAACACAAAACTCTGCAGCTTGGGCAGATTGTTGTGTCGCAACTTCAGGTAGAATATCACCATGTTAGGTTTTCCCTTGAGGAAAGCCATGGCTCTAGTGATGTGAAAGAGATCCGTGAACTCGCAGAGAATGTCGAGACCATTTTTCTTCACAATACACGAGCATGGCTCGATGTCGTGTGGAGTTGGACAGGTTTGTTGCGCCTGCGCAGTTACGGTTATTGCCAAACTGATCAGAAGGAAAAGGGTCACTGTGATGAGGTTGCTAAATTTCACTGGTGAAGCTTGATCACTTGGAGCCATCGTTGTAAAATCACATAAAACGTTGCACGAACTTTAGATATCCTAAACACCTCCAAAACACTGGAAACTGGTTTATGGTTTTACAAGTGTTGAAAATTCTGTAACAATTAACGTTGCACAGACTTTAGATACCCTTAACAACTCTAGAACACTGAAAACTTGTTTATGGTTTTACAATATTATCGAAACAACTCCTGTAACAATAGGTTATTTCTGATGGTGTTGGATGAAAAATTGAAATTTCAGTGACAATAGGCTGTATTTGATACCACTGAAACACTGACAACGTTATAGTCCCTAAACAACTCTAGAACACTGAAAACTGGTTTATGGTTTTACAATATTATCGAAACAACTCCCGTAACAATAGGTTATTTCTGATAGTGTTGGATGAAAAATTGGAATTTCAGCGACAAAAGGCTGTATTTGATACCACTGAAACACTGACAACGTTATAGTTTCACAATTTATTATTGAAACTCTTGTAACAATGGGTTATTTCTGATAGTGTTGGATGAAAAATTGAAATTTCAGTGACAATACGCTATTTTTGATAGTGTTGAATGGAAAATTGAAATTTCAGTGACAAAACGCTATTTTTGATAGTGTTGAATGAGAAATTGGAATTCAAATTCCAGTATGATTTATGGTGTTACCTATCCTTCACTCCACTAAAACACTGATAACGTTATGGTGTGAAACTATTAAAACTCGAGTAGTCTATTTTTTACAGGGTTTAATGAAAATTTGAAATTCTTGTAAATTTTTTTTTGATAGTGTTACAGTTGGAATTCTAGTAACAATATTGTTATGTTGACCGTCTCACAACTGGTATGTAACAATAGGCTGATTTTTACAGGGTTGAATGGAAATTTGAAATTTCAGTAACAATATTTTTGATAGAGTTACAGTTGGAATTCCAGTAACAATATTGATCAAGGTCTCACAACTGAAATTACAGTAACAATGTTGCAATGTTTTCTACAACTGTAACGAAATTGTATTGAAATGTTATGGTATTGCAGTTGAAATTGTGAATTCCCAGTAACAGTATTCTTGAAAGTGTTAAAAGTTAAAATTTAATCACAATATGTTGTTGCAATTAGAATTGTGGATTTCCAGTATAGCAATATTGTTTCAAGCGTTACAATTGAGAGTGTATTCACGATGTTTTTGATATGTTTTAGTGTTACAATGACTGAAATGGGGGTCACGATGGTTGATATGTTGTATGAAATGATAAGATTTTTTAACACTGGCTTCTTGATCACTGATACACTGTCATGGGATGGTGTAGAAGAGCTTCAAGTTGAGTGGTGGATATCGGTAGATGATGTCCTTTGTATATCTGGAACAGAAAGGGGAAATTTTAGGTTAGTGGATGTGTCAATACTGTCAATCAAAGATTGAAGCAATGAAGTTCATTATAACGGCTTAGTACTAGAATAACCACTAATTAATACTAGAATACTTATGTGGCTCTTAAGATGACCTACACATTATTATGCTCTTCTACAACAAATTATATCAGAGTGATGCACATTGATTTCTTTCTACAGGAGTCATAGTTCTATAAGAATATCTTCCAATTGTTTCTCAATATAGATAAGTTCAATGTGATCGTAAAATGCACTTGATGATATATGGTAATAATGCACTTAATGAGTATATTCTATCAATCTATCAAACTATTCTCACGGGGGATATAATCACAGCTGAAATCATTTCGTATGATATGAATCTCGAATAGATTGTTTAATCATAGAGAAACAATAGCGTAAGTAGATATCCCATGGTATAGGGCGTTTATGTCGCAACTTTTACTGTTATCCCAAGCCGATTACTGTCGATTATTGTTGATTTTTACTGTTTTGACCGGGTAAGAGTGTATGAACGGCACAATATGAGAGACTGCCAGCGTCATAAAGCTTCACGGGAAAGAACTAGGTGGGCTATCGGCTTGAGATAACAGTAAAAGTTGCGACATAAACGCCCTATACCATGGGATATCTACTTATGCTATTGTTTCTCTATGGTTTAATGTTCTGTAAAGTTTTCGAGGTAATACAGGTATCACACGTATTTCCCTAGTCAAAGGATATTGGATTAGTTTTAATAAAAATATTTATTGTGTCCTCGAACTCGTATATACTTAAAGACTGGGGATATCACATAGAGTACTGGGATGGAATAAACATACTGTTTAATGTATCCTCGAAGTGTTATATCTTTAAAGACTGGGGATATCAACGTTTCCTTCCCTTTCATAACTAATTGCTTTGCAACTAACATAGGATCACTCTCATGTCAGGAAAACAATCATGACTACAGTACCCGGCATATAATAGTTATTTGTGCAACTAGTGCGCAAAGTGACAGTTTGCTGCACCGAAAGAAACGTTTACGCCCGAGCCGTAGGCGAGGGCGGAATGGTTTCTTGAGTGCAGCAGAGGAACTTTGCGCACGTATTTCACATTAAGTTTTTCCTACAGTTACAGTTGGAATTCTAGTAACAATATTGTTGAAAGTCTCACCACTGAAATTACAGATACAATGTTACAATGTTTGTTACAACTGTAACAAAATTATATTGATATGTTATAGTATTGCAGTTGAAATTGTGAATTTCCAGTAACAATATTCTTGAAAGTGATAAAAGTTAAAATTTAGTCACAATATGTTATTGCAATTAGAATTGTGGATTTCCAGTATAGCAATATTGTTTCAAGCGTTACAATTGAGAGTGTATTCAGATTGTTTTTGATGTGTTATAGTGTTACAATAACTGAATTGGGGCTACGATGGTTGATATGTTTTATGATATGATAAGATTTTTGAACACTGGCTATTTGATCACTGATACACTGTCATGGGATGATGTAGAAGAGCTTCAAGTTTAGTGGTGGATGTCGGTAGATGGTGTCCTTGGTATATCTGCAACAGAAAAGGGAAATTTCAAGTTAGTGAAAGTTTCAGTAAGAGGCTATAACAATGAGGTTTATTATTACTGCTTGATACTAGAATAGTTATCTATCCCAAGCCGATTACTGTCGATTATTGTTGATTTTTACTGTTTTGACCGGGTAAGAGTGTATGAACGGCACAATATGAGAGACTGCCAGCGTCATAAAGCTTCACGGGAAAGAACTAGGTGGGCTATCGGCTTGAGATAACAGTAAAAGTTGCGACATAAACGCCCTATTCCATGGGATATCTACTTATGCTATTGTTTCTCTATGGTTTAATGTTCTGTAAAGTTTTCGAGGTAATACAGGTATCACACGTATTTCCCTAGTCAAAGGATATTGGATTAGTTTTAATAAAAATATTTATTGTGTCCTCGAACTCGTATATACTTAAAGACTGGGGATATCACATAGAGTACTGGGATAGGAATAAACATACTGTTTAATGTATCCTCGAAGTGTTATATCTTTGAAGACTGGGGATATCAACGTTTCCTTCCCTTTTCATAACTAATTGCTTTGCAACTAACATAGGATCACTCTCATGTCAGGAAAACAATCATGACTACAGTACCCGGCATATAATAGTTATTTGTGCAACTAGTGCGCAAAGTGACAGTTTGCTGCACCGAAAGAAACGTTTACGCCCGAGCCGTAGGCGAGGGCGGAATGGTTTCTTGAGTGCAGCAGAGGAACTTTGCGCACGTATTTCACATTAAGTTTTTCCTACAGTTACCATTGAATATGAAAAGTGGGTAATTATGGGTAAAATTGCCTGAAATGCATCAAATGTTTTTCTGTGTAATTTTATTATCGATAAAAACCTTAATCCTAAAATCCTAAAGTCCTCGTTGTCCTTGGTTATAATATATAATGTAATAATTAGCGCGTTGTGCTTCGTTGCACCTCTGCTCACTATAGCAGCCACAGCAGTCACTGTTACCAACTTCATCTTGATTTTGCTGCACTGTTGCTCCATATAACCTACTAAGTATTTTGCGTTGCCATGTTGCAAATCTGTAGTGCAGAAAAATTTTTCCCGCACTAGAGCGGAAAAGTGATTCTTTGCGTTCTGTAATCAGTGCAGCAATGGCCACTTTTCAACGTAACTGTAGGAAAAAAGACTTTCTAGAACAAAGGACTCCTACTCCAGAAAATTGACAACAGTCTTTTTTAACTGTTCAAGAGCTGCCAATGATTAAGTTCAGAAAGTTCTAGAGAGTAAATTGGTAGGAGTGTAGTTCGATGAGATCCGAGCATTGTTCAAAAGTTATAAGTGTTTGAAATTTTGGTCCTTGAGGTGTCCTTATGCGCTCCTTTCCACTAGGAAAATACTGGAAACGGGTGATTCTCATAAAACATGATTTCATGAATTCATATCATTGTGCGAAATATCAATGTGAGGACAATGTAGTTGCTGATGATGGTTAAAGCTGAAAATTAAGTTAATTCACATCACAAGGAGCATTGTTGTCAGGTGTAGCTGGAAATCTATTTGAAATAGAGCACTAGACCTGGTCTCAAATAGTATAACAAAAATACTCCCAGAGGGATTTTGAATCATACATCTGAATAGTAACAATCAGAAGATATTGTTGAACAAATACTAAAATTCATTGATTTTTTTCGATTTTTACTCATTTCTGAAAAATCATAACTCAGTACTCAATAGAAGATAAAGAGTTCCGAATGATCTCATTTTATGAAAAAATTGAGCAAATTTTTCTGTCCGATTACTGGATTTGTCGGAAATGGCTGAAAACTGAAAAATGAACTGAAAATACGATGTTTTTGGCTCACTCTGTATCTAGCACATGGAAATTTGCATGAAATAGTATATTTCGCACCTAGAGCAGAAAAACATTTTTGCCCTTGATGCGAACGCTATTTTTCGCCACACACAAAAATAAACAATATATATATATATATTATATATATATATATTATATATATATATATATATATATATGAGAATAGTTGTTTACTAAGCACTTCCGAAAGCAGAAGTGGAAGGTGATAGCTCTAGCAAATCTGAGGTAATCTGAATATCAGGAAATTGTCCAAGTATTTTTATTTTTTATTCTGATCTGTCTAAATAACCTAAAAGATTATGTTCAATTATGTGGGAGGTTGAGTTTATACTTTCTTATTCTTTCAAATGACAATAAGATGATATTATTATAAATGTTTTAATTATTGAATAATGAACACAAATAATTAAAAGTTTTTTGATCAGCTGTTTTTTGATCACCTTTCTTAGTTCCATGTTGGCGGCTGGAAAGGGTACTCTTTCCGGCCTAGGCCGGAAAGAAACCTGTTCTGACGTCAGACGAGAGTCGTCTGCAAAAACAGCTGCTTTCTGTGCAGTGTGTCGAAGAAATTGGTTCTGGACTTCTAAATAAAATATTAGAAAATCAGAACTACGAAATACATTGCAAGCACACCCCCATTTTTCTGTCCATATTGACTGGACTAATATATTATTAGTAGATTATTATAGATATTTGAAGCTATGCATTTTGAATAATAAGAATGATCGAACAAATATGTGATAAATATTCATAGATATTGAATGGCAAAAAACTCTCATAATTTCTTCGCAGGGTGGAGGGAGTAATCGATTTTTTTGTCTTAGCTTCCAAAATTATTCTGCCTGTGAACCAATTTCAAAAGCGATAGGAGAGTGATAAGAAATTACCATATTATAATCATTTCCTACATTATTAGGGAGGAGAAACCCAATTCCAGATTGAAAATTGAATTCAGCAGCTGATACTCAATCACTGTACTACAAAATACAGTAAATCCAAACTCTATTTGTTGCTTTTTCGAACCAGGGTTGAGACTCGACTCCCTTTTTCAAAAGAGAGTACAGACTAGACTTGCTTTTTCGAAGTAGAGCTTTTTCCAAGGTACAGATCGTAGTAAGACTGATACAAATAGGAGATTGATGGTGACGATTTTCTCGTCCGAGATTTCTCGCCTCCCTATCTGATTTTGCTCTCCATCTTTTGCTGAAGAAATCACCGTCCTAACAACAAACTGCGCTCTGGTAACGACTCAACGGATTGATCGATTACTTATCGGCTGAGACACAATATATGCTGTAGTGAGGTCCACGTTATAATGGCAGTGGAAAAAGATTATAGTGAGGTCCACGTTATAATTGCAGTGGAGAGAGATAGCAGAACAACGTTGCCGATCCTCTGTCTTGTCAATGCCTTCTATAGATGGTAACTGATACAGGTTTATTGATTAATATTAACTGTTCATTCTCGTTTAAAATAGTCAATTATATTTTATTGAGCAAGAATTTATATTTTTCAATAACTTCATAATGAATTTCCATAATTAGTATAAAATATTTTGTTAATTAATTAATAATTCTACAACCACGACGTTGTTAATACATCTACAACAACATTGCCGATCCTCTGTCTTGTCAATGCCTTCTATAGATGGTAGCTGATACAGGTTTATTTATCAATATTAACTGTTCATTCTCGTTTAAAATAATCAAATATATACTTTATTGAGCAAGAATTTATATTTTTCAATCACTTCATATTGAATTTTCATAATTAGGATGAAATATTTTGCTAATTAATTAATAATTCTATACAGCAAAAACGTTGTTAATACAACTACAACAACATTGCCGATCCTATGTCTTGTCAATGCCTTCTATAGATGGTAAATGATACAGGTTTATTGATGTAATATTAACTGTTCATTCTCGTTTAAAATAATCAAATATATATTTTATTGAGCAAGAATTTATATTTTTCAATAACTTCATATTGAATTTTCATAATTAGGATGAAATATTTTGCTAATTAATTAATAATTCTATACAGCAAAAACGTTGTTAATACAACTACAACAACGTTGCCGATCCTCTGTCTTGTCAATGCCTTCTATAGATGGTAACTGATACAGGTTTATTGATTTAAAATTAACTACTGAAAAATCTCGTTTAAAAAAATCAATTATATTTTATTGAGCAAGAATTTATATTTTTTAATAACTTCATAATGAATTTCATAACTAAGATGAAACATTTTGTTAACTAATTATTGATTCTACATTGCTAAAAGACAATCTGGCAACTGAGCAAGGCGAGAAAGAGATAGCGCTATCCGCTTTGTTGAATGATAGACAAGGAAAGCAATATCATTGATTATAATCATACACTGCCATTGTAACGTGGACCTCACTTAGGAAAGCCGTGAGAAGGATAATATTATTTATCAACAAACTTTCTATTTATTGAGATTTATGTGATAAAGGCAGCACCTGGTTGACACTGTTTTGCTATCCTTCTCTTTCGTTGAGCAAAGCAGATATAGTGAGGTCCATGTTATAATGGCAGCGGAGAAAGATAGAAGAACAGCGTTGACGACTCTAGGTCTTGTCACTGCCTTCTATAGATGAAAGCTGATACCGGTATATCTGATGTAATATTACCTTTCCATTCAAGACCTGACAATACATTGTCATATTTGTGATGAAGAATCAATCAATAAAGAATTATTCTTCTTCACTATAATGAGTCATATTTAATAAAATACATTGTCATATTTGTGATAAAGAATCAAACAATAAAGAATTATTCTTGTTCAAAATAATTAGTCATATTCAATTCATCAAGCTGGTTGAAAAAGTATCGGTACAAGAGTATATTCAAGAGCTCAGGTACACGTGGTTCTGAAGCAAACTACTCAGAGCTCGCTTCTGATTGGCTCTCGTCAACCAATGGCATGCGATGGGTGGACTGAACGTGTCGGCCAATAGGAAGCGTAGGCTTCAGTTCACCTCCTTCAATTTTTTGTAGAGATTTCTCTGTGCAAATGTTTATATGTGTATATGTTTTTATGTTGCGCATTTACGGCGAAACGCGGTGATAGATTTTCATGAAATTTGACAGGTATGTTCCTTTTTAAATTGCGCGTCGACGTACATACAAGGCTTTTGAAAATTTTGCATCTCAAGGATAATATAAAAGGAAAAAGGAGCCTCCTTCATACGCCAATATTACCGTAAAAATCAGACTATAGAATTATTCATCATAAAATCAGCTGTCTAGTGGACTATAATACTACCCGTTCAAAAACATCGAACATTTTGAAAATTGTATCTTTCCATCAACGTTGTAGACAGTTGCAGCCAGACCTGATAACAGCGCTCACACTCACATTCCGGGACGACACGTCACGGTACGATAGAGGACAGAAAGCTCTATATTTATTTAGGATTTTTTCTAGACATTTTTAATTGATAAATTATTTATTAATTTTTGAGAAAACATAACTACAGGTCAATGTAACTCACTGAGCGCGAGGTCTACTGTTCACAGAACTACTTCTAACGATTTGTTCCGAATTACTCTCCAATACCAGCTCTATTCTGACTCCCTTACAGAACAAATTCTCTCACTTCTAACAGCTAGATCTCCCAGGTGATAAATGATGACATGTCATTCCCAATTCAACCACACAAAACTGGCGGTTGAATAATCGACCTCGACCAACCGTCAAACCACAACTGCCAACAATAGTGAGGTCCACGTTATAATGGCAGTGGAGAAAAGATAGAAGAACTGCGCTACCGATTCATTGCCTTCTATAAAGGATGGCTGATACTGGTATATCTGATGTAATATCAACTCTTCATTTTCATATGAGTATAATTAACTGTGGATTCAAGTTAAATTTAAAAAAAAAATGCAATTGTGAAGGAAGATTCTTGTTTGGATTCGTATTTGGGAATTGATCAATCTGATAAATTCAAAATTGGACTCGAAATTGTGTGCGAATTAAGTTATCATTAAGTTACGTAAGTTACATAACCTTTAGACTGTGTATTCCAAATTAAGGTTTGAAGGAGTTTTGGGCAAATGCCTCTGTTGTTTCTACCTGGAATGTATTTGCAAAATGAATAGTTGAATAGTTGTTGAAAAACATCAAAAATATTATCCGTCAAATTTGATAGCTTTATGATATACAAATCGAAAATCTTTGAAAAATATCACCAGTGGGAAATTGCCAGTAGAAAAAGCAATATCCAATTGCTTTTTGAATGTCTGCAGAAGGAAATTACAGAGATATTAGAATTATTCGAATGCTAATGAATTAATTATTATTAAACTTTTTTAAACTATTTTACTTTATTTTATACTATTTTTTGAATAGTAGCGCTTATCGAATTTCCATCTAGCTGTTTACCCTGTTGTCAATATTTGCAGTAGCAGAAGTTTTCAGGGTGAATTACAGCATTTAATTTGGATTTTCGTTTAATAATAATAATAATAGTTTTTTCAATGATTAAATGATAGAACTTTTTTTCTTAAGATCGAGTATTCTGTTAATTGAATATATTTTCACATTATTAAGAAACGATCCGGCAATCTTGTGAAGCTAGAAAAGAATGCACTATACGCTTTGTTGAATGATGGACAAGGATAGCAACACCAATTTCGATTGAACGTACTGCCATTCTAACGTGAACCTCAGAGCTGTAGAATTATTATCATATAATTCAATGAAAATGACAATCACATAATTATTATCAGATAAAATTATTATCAGAGATTCTCTCATGAAGAATATGAATGACTGCCCCAATCAAACAATGCTGAACGTTTGAGGTGAATTATATATCGCTACACTAGAGCGAGGACAGCAACAGGTTATCTCTACAATATAATATAGGGTGTGAAAAGAAGCAAGAGAGAAGAAAAATGGAGTGATAATGTTGGAGAATGAAAGCTGTGTTTGTGAAGACAATGTTGAGGGGATTGGATGCAGGAAGGAAGAGAAAGAGAGAGTATGAGTGAGAGAGAGAGAAAGAGAGTGTGGAAGAAAGAGTGAGAGAGAGTGATTGAGCGAGAGAGAGAGTGATGATAATGATGATTATCGGACGGAGGAGAGGGTGTAATAGCTGTGGTCGGAGTGTCTTTTTTGGGCTATAGAGTGTGAGTGGAGCAGAAAGGGTGAAGCAGAAGAAGAAGAAGAAGAAGAAGAGGAAGAAGAAGAAGAAGAAGAAGAAGAAGAAGAAGAAGAAGAAGAAAAACATGGTGGTGGAGAAGCATGGAGTCGAGAATCAGAAGAAGAAGAAGAAGATGAAGAAGAAGAAGGAGAAGAAGATGAAGAAAGTGGGGAAAAGAAGAAGAGGGAAGAAGAAGAAGAAATAGAAGAGGAAAGAAGAGAGTGAGAGAGAGTGAGAGAGCGATGATGATTGAGGAAAAGTGGGGAAAGAAAATGTGGAAAAAGATGAAGAAGAAGTAAGAAAAAGGAGGAAAAGAAGAAGAAGAAGAAGAAGAAGAAGAAGAAGAAGAGAAGAAGAGAAGAAGAAGAAGAAGAAGAAGAAGAAGAAGAAGAAGAAGAAGAAGAAGAAGATGATGAAGAAGATGAAGAAGAAGACGAAGAAGATGGTGAAGAAGAAGTAGGAGGAGAGGAAGAAGATGAAGACAGTAGAAAAAGAAGAAAAAGATGAAGGAGGGGGAGGAGGAGGAGAAAAAGAAGAAAATTGAGGAGAAGAATAAGATTGGAGCCAAGAATCAGAAAAAGAAATAGGAGAAGAATTAGAAAACTGAAAAAGAAAATGAAAAGACAAATAGGTGATGTTGCCAGGGTGAATATCAGAAAAAGATAGAGAAAAATACATTTCAAGAGAGTATAGAATCATAGAGATTGATTGATTGAATGAGTACTTTATTTATGTAGATTACAATATATATACTGGCTTTTACACTTATAACAATAGCTTACAATACAGCAAAATTATAGATGAATTTACATAATATAAATTAAGAAAATAATTATTGAGCTGTATATAATATGGGAAAGAACAATTTGTAATAACTATAGATAATATTGTTATGCATCTACATAAATTGGCGGAGCTTTGGACATATCAAAGTCCATTCTTCGGAAAGAATATTCGAAGTATTCTTCCCACTAACTCTCTACCAAAAACTACTCTACTCTGCCAAGAGAGGCAGAGAGATGGATAGATTGATTGATTAATTGCCTTTATTAGGGTGGAGTTAGTACTCCTGGTCCTCTCTGCCACACAACCCTTCACAAAATAAGAAAAAGAATTATAAAATATAATTAGAAATGAATAAAATTCTCAATCACATATACAATGAAAGAGAAAGAGAAAGGGAGCGAGTGAGGGATCACAGTCTTTTGTTCAGTGGGAGAGTGACTGAGAAAGAAGAGGGTTGTTTGGTTGTTGCAGTGGTGACACTAGGGTTTGGGTTTGGGTGACAAAATGTGATGATCCCTTGTGATAAATGACCGGAGGTTCCGACAACCCATTCCCCCTTTAACTCTTTCCACACCCCCTGAACTACCCTCCTCACTCCTTCACCCTCCATCACCATCACAACATTGGGTCATACGTCACCACGGCTGTTGAATCTATCAACCCTTGCACCACCCCAACCCCAACGACTCATGTGTCAAACCATCGGAGGAAATTCTTCACCGGAGTATCAGTTACAACATCACTATAGTCAGGTTCACGTTTTAATGGCAGTGTTTGATTAGCAATAGTAAATAATAAATAAATAAATGGATAAATAAATATGATTTTATTGCCGTTAAATTCTTAGAACAATAGGCAAAGTCAAATATTGATTACAGTAAGACAAAAGATAAGATCAAATTTTACAGCAACTGTACATACAAAATTACATACTGAGTCTTAAAATAATACAGTACCTAAGTAAACTGTAAGTCAATTGGATTTTTCAAATACATAAATAATATTCATTTGAATGTACAAAACATATTCCTTACACTAATAGAAACCTCTTAACTCTAAGCAACAATTATTTCACTCTCAAAGAACTCTTCAACACTATAAAAAGGATTCATCACAAGCCAATTCAATAATCTCGTCTTAAATTTCTTTTCTGTCTCTGATATTAAAACTGTAGGTAATTTATTGCAAATTTTTATACCAAATGTATCATAACTTTTGGCTGTTTTGGATAACCTATGATAGGGAATATCAATCCTATGACAATTTCTTGTGCTATAGCTATGAGTTTGATGCCTTGATTTTAAATTGGATGAGTTTTTTTTAACATGCAACGATACAGTATATATGTAAAAATTCACTAGGAGGAGAAAAAGAAGAAAATTGAGGAGAAGAATAAGATTGGAGCCAAGAATCAGAAAAAGAAATAGGAGAAGAATTAGAAAACTGAAAAAGAAAATGAAAAGACAAATAGGTGATGTTGCCAGGGTGAATATCAGAAAAAGATAGAGAAAAATACATTTCAAGAGAGTATAGAATCATAGAGATTGATTGATTGAATGAGTACTTTATTTATGTAGATTACAATATATATACTGGCTTTTACACTTATAACAATAGCTTACAATACAGCAAAATTATAGATGAATTTACATAATATAAATTAAGAAAATAATTATTGAGCTGTATATAATATGGGAAAGAACAATTTGTAATAACTATAGATAATATTGTTATGCATCTACATAAATTGGCGGAGCTTTGGACATATCAAAGTCCATTCTTCGGAAAGAATATTCGAAGTATTCTTTTTTTTTTTAACATGCAACGATACAGTATATATGTAAAAATTCACTATTGTCATTATTCTAAGCTGGACGAAAAGAGGCTTACAGTGTGCTAGTCTATGAGAATCAGTTAAAACCCTGACCACCTTCTTTTGCAATAATAAAATATTTTCTGCATGACTACTATTTCCCCACAGTAGTATGCCATATGTTGCAATACTCTGAAAAAAGGCAAAATATATCGATCTCAAATAATTATCTGGAACATGATTTTTCAGTTGTCTGATCAGATAATCACTCTTGAAAGTTTGCTTGATATATATTCAATATGAGCTTAACAAGTCAAATATCTGTCAATATAGTATTGCTATTCTCGTCGACCAATGGCAAGCGATGGGTAGACTGAACGAATCGCCCAATAGGAAGAGTAGGCTTCAGTTTATCTTCTTCAATTATACTTTCCTTGCCCTATTACCATAGGTAAGGGAAGTATTGCATTCCGAAAAAATTAAGGTACCCCAATTTCTAAATTTCTATATGTTTCAAGGTCCCCTGAGTCCAAAAAAGTTGTTTTTGGGTATTGGTCTGTATGTGTGTGTGTGTGTGTGTGTGTGTGTGTGTGTGTGTGGTGTGTGTGTGGTGTGTGTGTGTGTGTGTGTGTGTGTGTGTGTGTGTGTGTGTGGTGTGTGTGTGTGTGTGTGTGTGGTGTGTGTGTGTGTGTGTTGTGTGTGTGTGTGTATGAGTGTATGTGCGTCTGTGTACACGATATCTCATCTCCCAATTAACGGAATAACTTGAAATTTGGAACTTGAGGTCCTTACAATATAAGGATCCGACACGAACAATTTCGATCAAATGCGATTCAAGATGGCGGCTAAAATGTTGTCAAAAACAGGGGTTTTCGCGATTTTCTCAAAAACAGCTCCAACGATTTTGATTAAATTTATGCCTAAAATAGTCAATGATAAGTTCCATCAACTGCCACAAGTCCCATATCTGTAAAAATTTCAGGAGCTCCGCCCCATCTATGCAAAGTTTGATTTTAGATTCCCAATTATCAGACTTCAGATACAATTCAAACAAAAATTGAGTGGAAAAGATTGAGCATGAAAATCTGTACAATTAATGTTCAGTAAAATTTCCACCTAAACTTGAAAATGCAAAGTTCGATTTTAGATTCTCAATTATCAGCCTTCATTTACAATTTAAACAAAAAATTTCGAGTGGGAAAGATTGAGCATGAAAATCTCTGCAATTAATGTCCAATAACATTTCCACCTAAAATTGAAAATAAGCTTGAAATTCGAATATGTATCTAATATAAGCTTGAAAATGTGAATATCCAATTGCAAACTGTTGGCAAATGTTGATTCTATTAATTGATTCACTATGAAGAGAAAGCAGACCTCGTATGTCTCCAGCGTTATTTTCCTGTCACCAGCTGACTCAGATCTTTGTTTATAAGCTTAGTAGACTTGAGATGCGCGGGAACACTAGCGTCAGGTGATCAATTTTCATAACGGCAAGGAAAGTTGTGTGAGTGTGCCACACCAGATTTTTTTGTATATATTTCTCGTTTAAAATAGGGAATTATATTTTATTAAGTAGGAAATTATGTTTTCCAATAATTTCATAGCGAATTTCAACGATCAAGATGAAATATTTTGTCAATTAATGATCAATTCTACATTGTTACAAGACGATCTGGCAGCAGAGCATAGCGAGAAAGAGATAGCTATCCGCTTTGTTGAATGATAGACTAGGATAGCAATACCATTTCTAATCAAACACTGCCATTATAACGTGGACCTCACTATAGGTAAATGAACTCGTGAATTATAGTTGGATATTCCTTTTGAACCGATGAGAAACTTCAAGCCAATTTGAAAGATAATATGGGATTTCAATAATTATTGATAATTTCATGATCAGTTAAAGTTTCACCCAGTTGGAATCACTAATTATTTCTATTGAATGATAGCCTTTGACATATCATAACAAATATATAGAATTATGGATATTTGGCTCGAGTAATGAATAAATATCGGGCCACCGAGCTTCGGTCGTTATTTTTATTTATTGACAAACAGAACCATAGCCTATTATAAATAATAGAGTAAGCCATGACAGAGCACAATTCTCTCAAATGATCGTGTTTATATTTTACAGCTGGCTATACGTCTGAATTTCAGGGATGTGATATTTCTATTTTCCACAGAAATCGCTCGCTCACTTTTTACTATCCACAGACGACGAACGTCTCAGCTGTTTCAGCCAAGGATGAATTATCCTTTTAATGTCGTTCATCGAGTTTTCCCAAGGATAAGACCTAGTGCAATTGAATTTTTATATCATAAACCCAAATATGTTCCAAATTTCGTGAAAATCGTTTTCGAGATCCGTTGAACATAAATAACCAGATATCAAAATAACCAGATATAAAAAAATATAAACAGATATACAGAAATTGCTCGCTTAATATAATAGGATACCTAATTCTGTTCTTAATTCATATTGGATTCTCCTCTAAAGGTGCGTACAGATTTACGCGCCGCGAACATGAGCAATTCACTTTTAATCAGCTGATGTCAAGCTTTTTATATCTGTATCTTACCGTTTCTGTAAAAATACAGATATAGTCAGCTGATTAAAAGTGAATTGCTCATGTTTGCGGCGCGTATATCTGTACGCACCTTGAGGTTGTGAGCCATACAAAATTTCACAGCATTTCACATCGTGTACAAATACTTAACATTAGGAGAGGCACAGTTGTGGGCTCATGCCCAAAACTGTCCCATTTCCAATTTATACTATACTGTACAAATCAAAATTTTGGTTATGTCACTTTCACTTTTCAAAATACAATTAACGCTCTTCAATACGAGCAAGTTTTGAATCAAGAAGGTACTATTGGAGTCTAAAATAAAAAAATCTAGAACAGTACTTAGTTATTCAAAAAGTCTAAATTTTGAATGAAACTAGAAATTTTGAGATAAAAACTTTACACTTTTAACGACCTTGTTTATTTTATTTCGAGCTCTACGACCCAAGTTTTCCCTAAAAATTCCCAAAAAAGTTTTCCCTAAAATACCATACAATCAGATTATAAAAATTCACCCTAAACATTTTATCAACTCCAGCTACGACACGACACGTCTTCTAGTAGCAGTCCTCACATTCAATTCTCAGTGACATGTTGAAGGTGAATGATTATTTTCTCAGCATTTTCCTGGCTGCGAGACCTGCAAAGCATGCATTATAAGGTGGAGGAGCACAGAACATCTAGATTCTAGAGATGTTATGCAAATCCGGTCACGTTTAGTGGCTCTGGCTGCCTCTCTGTGGCAACTCTATTCTCTGCCTTGTCATCTGGAATTAACTCTCTCTTGAAATCATTCTGCTCAGATGATGAGGGACCGAGAGAGAGAGAGAGAGAGAGAGAGAGAGAGAGAGAGTGAGTTTGGATGTGTAAGGGGTCAGTTTAACTCTCACTAAAAGTCCTTCTATTCAGATGAGGAGAGAGAGAGAGAGGCCGAAGGAAAGAGTGTGTGGAAAGAGAGAATGAGAGAGATTGATTGATTGATTGAGTACTTTATTAATGTAGATTACAATATATACTGGCTTATACACTTATATACAATAGCTTACAATACAGCAAAATTAAAGATGAATTTACATAATATAGACTAAGGAAATAATTTTATTGAACTATATTATGATATGAAAAAGCAATTTGTAATATAATAACTATTACATTGTTATGCATCTACATAAATTGGCGGAGCTTTGGACATATCAATGTCCATTCTTCGGAAAGGATATTAAAAATATTCTCCTCACTAACTCTCTACCAAAAAATATGAGAGTGAGAGAGAAAGATAGAGAATTTGAAGAGACAGTGTGTGAGAGAGAAAGATAGAGAATTTGAAGAGAGAGACAGATAGAGAGAGAGTGAGACAGAAAGAAAGAGTTGAGGTCAGTCCAATTCTCTCTTGAAATATTTTGTCTCAGACGATGAGAGAGAGAGAAAGTGCGTGAGTGAGGTGTAAGTTTCGCTCTCTCGCTAAAGAGAGTGTGAGAGTTTGAGAGAGAGAGAAAGAGAAAGATAGATACAGATAGTGCGAGAGAGAGATGGAGGAAGTGGAAGTGCGCATGAAGGGTTACTTTATCTCTCTCTCATAGCCCTTTTGCTTAGATGAGGAGGAAAAGAGAGAGTTATAGAGGGGTTAGTTTAACTCTCTCCAAAAATCCTTCTCCTAAGAGAAAAGAGAGTGAAACAGAGTGAAATAGAGAGAGTGAGCGTTTGAGTAAGGGGTTAGTTTAACTCTCTCCAAAATTCCTTCTCCTGAGAGAAAAGAGAGTAAAATAGTGTAAGATAGAGAGAGAGAGAGCGTTTGAGTAAGGGGTTAGTTCAACTCTCTCCAAAAATCCTTCTCCTGAGAGAAAAGAGATTAAAACAGAGTAAGATAGAGTGAGAGAGCGTTTGAGTAAAGGGTCAGTTTAATCTCGCCTCTTGCCAACCAATCTAAACGCTCGTTATAATGCTCAGTTCATACCAGCTGAATTAAAATTATCCCATCTTCATCTAACCTAGTCCTTTCCTTTGCCTGCTACGTGGTTCCCAAAATGCAGATAGCATTCTAGCTAAGCCTTGTGCTTTGTTTACAGCTTTAGACCTGTGGAGTGAGCATTCCTGCGTATTGGAAAAGCCATTCAATTATTCTGTTATCAACGTGATATTCCTGTTAATAGGCTTGTTGTTTGAGGATCCGCGATAGAATTAGGGCGATGTAGAATTACCCAGATTGGTTGGATCCAACAATGTTTTGCCACTAATTAATTATTATTTCCATAAGAGTGATATTTTCACATCTTATTCTATCCATGCTCTATGAATAAGTTTTTAACATTTTTACACACAACAAAACTGTTAAGGATTTTTGTCATAGTCATTCAATCTCAGCTGTTTGAAATGCATGAAATCAAGGCGGTAAACAGGGAATGTGATTGAATTCGGTAAGTAATGTTGGATATCTAGTTTTTTACTTTCCTTGCCCTATTACCATAGGTGAGGAAAGTATTGCTTTCCGAAAAAAATTAAGGTACCCCAATTTCTAAATTTCTATCAGTTTCAAGGTCCCCTGAGTCCAAAAAAGTGGTTTTTGGGTATTGGTCTGTATGTATGTATGTGTGTGTGTGTGTGTGTGTGTGGTGTGTGTGTGTGTGTGTGTGTGTGTGTGGTGTGTGTGTGTGTGTGTGTGTGTGTGTGTGTGTGTGTGTGTGTGTGTGTGTGTGTGTGTGTGTGTGTGTATGAGTGTATGTGCGTCTGTGTACACGATATCTCATCTCCCAATTAACGGAATGACTTGAAACTTGGAACTTAAGGTCCTTCCCCTATAAGGATCCTACACGAACAATCTCGATCAAATGCGATTCAAGATGGAGGCTAAAATGGCGAAAATGTTGTCAATAACAGGGTTTTTCGTGATTTTCTCGAATACGGCTCCAACGATTTTGATCAAATTCATAACTAGAAAAGTCATTGATAAGCTCTATCAACTGCCACAAGTCTAATATCTGCAAAAATTCCAGGAGCTTCGCCCCATCTATGCAAAGTTTGGTTTTAGATTCCCGATTATCAGTCTTCAGATACAATTCAAACAGAAAAATTCAAGTGGAAAGGATTGAGCATGAAATTCTCTACAATTAATGTTCAGTAACATTTTCACCTAGAAATAGAAATAAGTTCGAAATTCGAGAAAATGAGATTATTCAATATTGCAAACTGTTGGCATCTGTTGATTGTATTAAATCATTCACTATGAAGAGATAGCAGACCTCGTGTGTCTCCCGCGTTATTGCCCTGTCACCAGCTGGCTCAAATCTTTGAATAGTAGACTTGAGATGCGCGGGAACACTAGCAATTTCATAACGGTAAGGAAAGTTTTGTGAGTCACTACCTCCGTAAGGATTTGTTTACGTAACTTTCCTTACCGTTATGAAAATTGCTAGTGTTCCCGCGCATCTCAAGTCTACTATTCAAAGATTTGAGCCAGCTGGTGACAGGGCAATAACGCTGGAGACAAACGAGGTCTGCTATCTCTTCATAGTGAATGATTTAATACAATCAACAGTTGCCAACAGTTTGCAATATTGAATGATCTCTTTTTCTCGAATTTCGAGATTATTTCTATTTCTAGGTGAAAATGTTACTGAACATTAATTGTAGAGATTTTCATGCTCAATCCTTTCCACTTGAATTTTTTGTTTAAATTGTATCTGAAGACTGATAATTGTGAATCTAAAATCAAACTTTGCATAGATGGGGCGAAGCTCCTGAAATTTTTACAGATACAATCTTGTTTACGGAGTAAGTGTGTGAGTGCGCCACACCAGATTTTTGTTATAGTTATTCAATCTCAGCTGTTTTCCATGCATGAAATCAAGCCGGTAAACAGGAAATGTGATTGAATTCAGTACGAATGTTGGATATCTAGTTTTTTTCGAAAACACACGGATTTCCTTCTAGTGAAGACCACGATACTCTAAAGTGAAGACCACGTTATAATGGCAGTATTTGATTAAATCAGTCCACAAAGAAGATAGCGCTATCATTTTCTAGCTCCGAAACCTAGCCAGATCGGGTTCCAACAATGTAGAAATACTATTTATTACCAAAATATTCAATCTTAATCAGAAAAATGTATTATCCAATCATTGAAAAATTTATATTATCAGGGCACGATTTCTTCCCAGGTACGGAATCTTCCAATCGGAACAATCAAAAATCGATCAAAATCGACTCAATTTTAGAAAAAATTCCCTGTCAGAGGTTTGACCACTATCATGCCATATGCAACAACAGCGGGCTTTCCAACTTTTGTCCCCGTTAGAGACTACACGCTCCATTAGGGCACAAGTTGCACAAATCCTTGGAGTACATTTGAAGCTTTCCACCTGTTAGTCTACATACTTGTTGAGCTTACGAAGTAATAGAGCTGCTTCGAGAAACTGTTGCTTCCAAAGCTTCATTGCTTTTTAAGTGGATTTTTACTTGGTTAGAGTTTATCTCTGCTGAACTTGAAAGAAAAAAAAAACTTTCTGCAGATGGAAATAAATTGGAAATCGCATTTGTTCAAATGCTAATCAATGGAATAATGATTACGCTTTTTTAAAATAACTTTCAATTCAAATATTGATTCCATTTTCCTCTATGATATGATATGGATCCCTTGATTCGTCACACATTTTTCATCTTAGGGCCGTTTGTACAGTGTAAGTTTAAGCTAAAGCTTAAACCAAATTTGGATTTTTTTTGGTTTAAACTAAAATTCCGTTAGCGCAGTATCAGTTTAAACTCTGTATTGAGTTTAAACTCTGGGAAAGTTCAAACCTCCAAAACAGGAGGTTTAAACCAAATAATTTGGATTAACTAGACATCTGACAAATTTGATGGGGAAACAGCTATTAGTAAATTATTTTTCGACGTTTGTTTTCAATGCTTCTGTAGACGATAATAATTATTTAATAATATAGTGAATCATTATTGATAGAATTGACAGAAGTTTTTGATGCGATTGATAGAGATGTCTGCGAAGAAATTTTTGGACTGAGAAAAATTGGCCAAAAAACGAATCATTTAAATTTCTGGGATGATAGAGAATATTTTTAACGGTTTTGCTTGAGTAAAGCAAGTGCCAATTTAGTATTTGATTGAATAAGCCACTTGATAGAAAATAAGACAACTTTTATCAGTGATTTTTGATTAGGAAACATGTTTTTAATAACACATAACTGAGATATTTTGCTTTCGAGAGATTTCTAATAAACGAGGAAGACCGTAGTGGATTTAAGTATATTTTCATAACAAAATAAGGTTTTTATCTAACATTCTAGATTTTATTTTTTGGTGCCAACTAAATATAATCTTGTTTCTAATAGTAATATAGCATTTCATCATTTTTTGAAGAATTTCTTGTTCGCTTTTCACTTTTATTACCGTACAGCTTACAGCTCTGTGGATTTTGAACCAGGAAATAGTAGCTACATAACCTCAATTTACCGATGGATTGTAAACAAATAGCAAATTTCCAGTAAAAATTACCCTTCCTGATATCATAAACGATGCCATTCTATTACCAACTTAACGCTAAACTAGTTAAACTCAAACTGGATTAGTAAATGCACTGAGAAAACCGATTCAAGTTTAAACTTTCAGATTAACTTAAACTCGATTAACTTAATCGAGTTTAGCAATCTATACTGTGCAAACGGCCCTTAGGCCGTTATAAGGCTAAACCACATTTACTCGTAGATATGGCTGCTTTGATGATGATGTGTTTCATACGGGGTTTATACGATCAGCTGACATAATTATCTAACCGTTAGATCCGAGTATCTGCATACGGGAAATTTCGATATAGATCTACAATCTTCATTATTTATTCTTTGTTGATTCATACAATAAGTAAATTATCAAAATGATAGGGAGAGAAAAAATAATAAGGTAATCTTGTGCTATTCCTCTCCCAAATTTGGATAAGGTTACACATAGTCCGAAATAGGTTAAGTCTTGTAGTTGTTCACTTTACAAAATGTTCAGTCCTTAATTATTTTCACAAAGTAGATATTCAAATTTAGATGCTTCAAAGCCAAACATAGAAGAAATATTTTACATTATTATCACTAGAATGAGAAATACTCACATATCAAATAAATAATTTTGTAGGACCAGAAAACAAATTGGATATTCTTAACTCATTGTATTGCCTTCTTGGGAAAGAAATAAATAGGATGTTGACTGCAACAATAGTTTAAAAAAAAACTTCATGCTTCCTTGAATAGTTTTATTTGTTGAAGTAGCCTAAACTCAAATATCAATCAATAGATTATTACAATGCTCTATTATCAATTATATTCAAACGGCTGACAATCGCTCTATGATTCCAACTTGAAACATGATATAGTGATGAATTGATGGTAAAGAGATCTCTATGATCTCTAGATGGGAAATTAATTCAAAATATTGAAATTATCATCATCATCATCGTCGTCATTCAAGGATTAGGCTTTGTTGGCCTGTACCGGCATCCATTTCTTCATCGGTCGTCCGACGCCTCTTCTCCCTTCGGGTTTGTAGTGCCAAGCTTGAATTGGAAGTCTATTTGCTGGCATACGAAGTAGATGGCTGGACCAGTCTTCCCTACTTTTCTTCAATATTTGCAATAAAGACTCTGCATTCAGTTCGGTTCTTATTACTTCGTTTCTTATGTAATCCAACTTAGTGTAACCTTTGACTGCTCGAAGGAACCTCATTTCGGCTGCTTGGATACGTGACTCAGTTTTTTTCATTGACACCCAGGCTTCGCTTCCATAAGCTATTATTGGTATAGCCATTAGTCTGTAGAACTTTATCTGAGTGACTTGTCTTGCTTTCTTCCCTATTGTTCTACGTATTCCACCACACACAGCACTGAATTTTGTCAATTTCTCACTTACATCATCTTCTTCAAATTATATTCTTTAATGAGTTCATTTATAGATTTCTTTTTTGTTTCAATTCTGGGTAGGATTGCTCATCAATCAACAACTGACTTCCATGGTATAGACATGACTGCATGTTCCAGCCTTTGAAATAGCCTTTTCAAACTTTAAAATAATTTTCTTCTCTTCCAATATCGGGGGACCGAGCTCCGCTCGGGAGTTAATAGGCATAGGAATGGAAAATTTAAAAGGAAAACCCTATAAGAATCATCATTCAACAATGTTCAACAGTTTAACTCTCCACAGGTGTAGAAACTCAGTCGGCAGTAATTTTGAAATTTTCAAATGTGCCGCCAATCGCCGTTACCATGGCAACCGGTAAACGACACGCGGCAGCCATGAACAGCCTGCCGGCCGGCAGGTAGACACGTCGCCTGTCATAGCTTGTCAAATTTGACGGTCACCTCTGCTTTTGGTTTGATTAGTAGCGTCGCGGATTTCAAGTGGAACTGACCTCTATGACGCCGCTCTCGTGAATGTTGCAGTTCTAACGAATATTTCCGGTAACTAGTGACTCGTTAATGGATCAGGAAGTAGATGTGAGTATTGTATTACTTTCCTTGCCCTATTACCATAGGTAAGGAAAGTATTGCTTTCCGAAAAAAATTAAGGTACCCCAATTTCTAAATTTCTATTCGTTTCAAGGTCCCCTGAGTCCAAAAAACTGGTTTTTGGGTATTGGTCTGTATGTGTGTGTGTGTGTGTGTGTGTGGTGTGTGTGTGTGTGTGTGTGTGGTGTGTGTGTGTGTGTGTGTGTGTGTGTGTGTATGAGTGTATGTGCGTCTGTGTACACGATATCTCATCTCCCAATTAACGGAATGACTTGAAATTTGGAACTTATGGTCCTTTCACTATAAGGATCCGACACAAACAATTTCGATCAAATGCAATTCAAGATGGCGGCTGAAATTGCGAAAATGTTGTCAAAAACAGGGTTTTTCGTGATTTTCTCGGAAACAGCTCCAACGATTTTTATCAAATTCATACCTAAAATAGTGAACGATAAGCTCTATCAACTGCCACAAGTCCCATATCTGTAAAAATTTCAGGAGCTCCGCCCCATCAATGCAGATAGATTCCCAATTATCAGGCTTCAGATACAATTGAAACAAAACAAATCAAGTGGAGTAGATTGAGCATGAAAATCTCTACAATTAATGTTTAGTAACATTTTCACCTAAAATTGAAAATAAGCTTTAAATTCGAGAAAATGTGATTATTCAATTGCAAATTATTGTTGATTTTATCAAATCATTCACTATGAAGAGATAGCAGACCTCATGTGTGTCTCCAGCGTTATTGCCCTGTCACCAGCTGCTGGCTCAAATACTTGAATAGTAGATTTGAGATGCGCGGGAACACTAGCGTCAGGTGATCAATTTTCATAACGGCAAGGAAAGTTGTGTGAGTGCGCCACACCAGATTTTTTTTATACAAAGAGTAATTTTTAATCGTTACCCAAATTTGAAACAATGAGCTCCGAAAAGCTAACCTATTTTACTCACAAAACATATATATTGATGGGTTACCAACTACAGCTACTAGTTATAGATTTGTTTAGCTACAGATAGACATTGCGAGTTAGGGTAACCCGAGAATAGTGTATAAGCTATATACCATCCTTGAGGGTAACCATCAACTGTAACCGTATTCAACCGATCCGTTCGGCCGTTGGATCGGACGAATCTCCGGCCGTTAATTTATTCGGCCGAATATGGTCGTCCATTGGAATCGTTTACGTCAGTCTAGTTTAGTAGTTGGCTGGTTGCCAATTTTTTAATTAACTACTAACATAGCCACCAAAATTTTTCATATCAATTTTTTATATTGCTCAAAAATTTCAATGTTTATTCAATATTTTACAAGTTTTTGACTTGATACTTTATAAAGTGGATTGTTTAGGTTAATTTTCTATATAACCATTCTAAATTCAAAATCTTATGTGATTATTTTGGGATCGGAATTTATGTGTTTAGAACTGCTGAAGAATCATAACCTCTTTTGGACTTATATGCAATAAAAATTCGGGAATGTAATAGTAAAGGGCTATAAGCCTGTTTTCTCCTTTCCAATCATTTTATGATTCAGTTGTTTTGTCATTGTTGTTGACTGAATAAATAAATAAACAATGATTATATTGAGATTTTGAAAATTGGCCAGACAAATATCTACTAAATTAGTCTGTTATTCATTACAATAATATTCAGATCCTATTTGTTCAGCAATCTTTGTCCACAAATTCCTTTGAACATCACGACGATGATATCTTTTGTCTCTCATATCCCACAATGAAACATGCTCTTGAACCAAACTCATCAGCTGAATTGATCGGCCGGGCACGGCTGTATGAACCTGTTGCAATAGACGAGCATCTATTCCTTTCTTTGTTGGGAGATCGTTCGGTCGCGTTCGGTAGTTTTCGGCCGATGCTAGTTCGGACGAAAACTGTTCTAGTGGACGGCCCACCTTGGGTAACCAACTCGAAAATCATCTTGTACTCGTGTAGTTTCAAGGATATCATGATGTGTTGGTCTAGATATTCTAGTTATGAACTGTATAACATTGATAAAATGTATAACCAGAGATCTATCTCTTTTCTGTATAGGGCTACTTTCTATAGAAATAGAAAGGAAAATAAAAATCTCACTACCCTTTTTTGATTAAATAGTAATTAAAAAAGGGTACCGAGATTTTTATTTTTCTTTCTATAACCAGAGATCTATTTAGTTAGTCTATGGCATAATTTTATAATTTACTACACATGGAGTTGAGTTCGCTATACACTGATATAGAAATGTGACAGTCTATACACTACAGACATAGACACAGACTATATACTACATATATAGAAACAAACTTTACATTGCAGATATAGACATAATGTGGCAGTTTGTCGACCACAAATATATACATACACATTATACTCGTATATACGTTCATTAATTCAATTAATCTGTTTATTACATCAATTGAAAATTTGTAACATATAGAGGCTTACAGCTTTATTCCAAAACAAGTCTCAGTGAAAACCCATTGTATACATCAGTGTTCAAAGAATAATTCAATGAAGGCTACATGTGGGATCACATATTCTCAACTGATATGTCAGATTCACAAATGAGATTTATGAAGAATAGTGTCAACAAATCCATGACAATTTATGGAGGTTGTCATATCTAGTAACCCGGGATTTGAAAGGTAGAAAAATATAGTCGAGAAATACATGAGTTGTTCCAGTTTATGTGACAGGACTAAATCAGACACAGTTCAACACATAAATGAACTCGCTCACTTACTTCCATCATCAACAGACGACGAAATAATTATTATCAGCTGTTTTTCCAAGGATGAATAATAATTATCCTTTTAGTGTCTTTCAGCGAGTTTTCCCGAGGATGAGACCTAGTGTAATCAATTTTTTTAATTATAAACCTACTATGTTCTGAATTCCGTGAGAATCGTTAGAGCCGTTTTCGAGATCCGGTGAAATACAAACATATGAACAGAAATTGCTCGTTTATAGTAGAGGATACGAAAAGAAAAGGAGTCTCCCTAGAACGCCAATATTACCGTAAAAATCTGACTTCATAATAAATAATTCATCATAAATCAGCTGTCGAGTGGATTATTAATTGCATGCAATTTATATCTCAATGTAACAAGGTGGAAAGACAGCTGTCATGTGGATTATTAATTGCAAGCGACAAGGCATGCAATTGATAACTCAAAGTAGCATATTATTAATTTTCTCCCGACTTTCTTCTGCTTTCAACTTCATAAGCTCTTGATGATAGTAGCATAGTAATTGTTTACAACAAATTATTGTCGATACAACACAAACAGCCATTACTTGTTTATAAACATCTCGCCGATACATCAGGACAGGACAATTCACTCTGATGGACAGTATTAGAGAAGGCTGTGGATATCAACTGCTCGAGGTCTACTGTTCACAGAGCTACTGGTTGTATATTCAAATGAATCATGAATGCTTTGTATTTATGTAAGTGAATCATAGCACAGAGGAAAGACAATTTGCAAAGAAAAATCATTACGAAATATTATTTTAATCTATGTTATATCTTCTTTTTTTGGAATGATCAATGGTTCCTTATTCTGTGATCATAGTTTCCATTTTTCACCCCTATGTCAATACTAGCCGTCAGTCTCGCTTCGCTCGCCTGCATTTTCCATTTTAGCATGCTTCATTCCATCAGAAAGTCATATACTGAGAAAACGCAGAAAAGCTGAGAAAAACGCTGATTTTGGGCGTATCTTTGGCGTTATTTCAAATTCCATCTAACACAACATTATTAGACTACACCTCAGCTGAGCTTCTGTAGTAAATTTGAACATTTTCTGTTCATTTGTTCTCGATAAAGCTGAGAAAGCGCAAAAAACGCAGCTTTTGGGCGTATCTTTGGCGTTATTTCAAATTCCATCTAACACAACATTATTACACCCCAGCTGATCTTCTGTAGTGAATTTGAACATTTTCTGTTCATTTGTTTTCGATAAATCTGAGAAAAAGCAACAAAACGCTGGAAAAACGCAGCTTAAACAAAGCTAAAAACGTATCTTTGGCGTTATTCAAATTCCTTCTGATACAACATTATTATACCCCAGCTTAGCTTCTGTAGTGAATTTGAACATTTTCTGTTCATTTGTTCTCGATAAATCTGAGAAAAAGCAACAAAACGCTGGAAAGACGCAAATTTTGGGCGTATCTTTGACGTTATTGCAAATCCCTTCTAACACAACATTATTACACCCTGGCTGAGCTTCTGTACTGAATTTGAACATTTTTTGTTCATTTGATCTCGATAAAGCTGAGAAAACGCTAAAAAACACTAATTTTTGGCGTATCTTTGACGTTATTGCAAATTCCTCCTAACACAACATTATCACACCCTAGCTGAGCCTCTGTAACAAATTGAACATTTTCTGGTTATTTGTTCTCGATAAAGCTGAGAAAACGCTGGAAAAACGCAGATTTTGGGCATATCTTTGGATATTTTTCCAAATCCGTTCTTAGTGCGCTTCTAAACGGCCAACTGAACATACCTATCAAATTTGAACGTTTTTGGTCCGGTAGATTCCTAGTTCTGCGAGTGAGTGAGTGAATGAGTCAGTCAGTCAGTGAGTGAGTGCCATTTCGATTTTATATTTATATAGAAGCTCCAAGGAAAGACTACATCCAGAGAAAATTCATTACTAAAGATTTTTATTTCTATGCTGTATCGTTCCTATCGGGGTTAAGTGTAAGAGAGAGTCGACTGCGCCCTAACTTCACCCTCCTAGGGTTTATTTAAGGTAGCGATTCAATTCAATTTAATTCTCTCTTAGAAAGATCAATGGTCCCTCCTTCTCTGTTCATAGTACCCAGTCTCCATCATTATGTCAACTAACCAGCCCCTTCTAACCATAAATTCTCTCCTGATTTCATTGAATAGAACATAGGACCAGAGCCGCCTATTTAGACTTTTCCAGCGGTCACTTTCCGACTTGAGGTGAAAAATCGGCGGAAAAAGAATGAGAGATTTATGTTGCTCAAAGTGAGGAAACTTTGTGGGAGAGATTTTCGATGGTTGGAAAACGGGGAGAAATACAAAAAACGGCAAAACAGGATTTTATCTTGGTTGTTTTGTACAGTATACCTGAACAAGGCTAGGGAGAGAATAAGTTGGGTCATGTATACATATATATTACATAAATATATGTACAGGTCTACATGTATATCCATATATATAAAACTTACCTCACTTGTATAAAGGCACAACGAAGAGGGGAAATCGTGAGGGTACCTGACTAACGTTCACGATCGAGAGCGTGTGATAAAGCTTATCGGGCTCGGTGGGGGAGAATGTGGAGAGGGAAGGTTTAGGGGTACAAATCCCCCCCACTGGGTCACCTATGTTCTTTTTTTGCATCAATACTTTTAACCTATCCCCCAACTATGAACCATTTTCATTCTTTCTATAAAATTCTCTTTCTAGCCTCCTGCTCCATTTTTGTAGGCTACTTTTTAGAGCATTGTTTTTTTTTCTCTCTCTCTCTCTCTCTCTCCCTCAATCTTGGTTATTTGCTCTCTCTCTCTCTCTCTCTCCCTCAATCTTGATTATTTGCTCTCTCTCTCACAATCTGTTTTTGATCTAAAGTTTTCTCCCTTGCATTCTTCTAATATGCTATCAACAGATGGTTACATGATGTACATTTATCCTTTTTCCTTTATTACCTTTCTATGTCCTCTCCTATTCTGACAATATTCTTATTACAGATGAAATTTGAAAGAGAAAGCATTTATTCAAATGCTAATTAATATATAATTATTATTTAACGAAAATCCCAAATAAATGCGTTCTCTATTCAATTCCATCTGTAACTGGTTGGCCGCTATGGCTTCGTATAAAATGAGCGCTGCTATCCAGAGATTGTCAGTTTGGTGTAAGGGTAAGCATTCCTGACTGGCAGGAATACTGCATTTATTTGGGATTTTCGTTAAATAATAATTATATATTAATTAGCATTTGAATAAATGAATTCTCTATTCAATTCCATCTGTAACTGGTTGGCCGCTATGGCTTCGTATAAAATGAGCGCTGCTATCCAGAGATTGTCAGTTTGGTGTAAGGGTAAGCATTCCTGACTGGCAATTGGGAGGTACCGGGTTCGATTCCCGGGCTGGCAACTAATTTTTGGATAGTAGTTCTCATCGAATTTCCATCAACCCTGTTGTCAATGTCTGCAGTAGCAGAAGTCTTCGGGGTGATTTGCAGCATTTATTTGGGATTTTCGTTGAATAATAATTAAATATTCTTATCCCTTTTCTGTGTAGTTGGGAAGTTGATATTGTGGTTATTATTCATATTAGATAAAAATACCAAGAAATTGTCAAAAACCACAGATTTATTGATACTTGGAAAGACCGGTTCCGGTTATTACACCATTGTCAATCTCTGATAAACTAGAACTAAATACAAGAGCAGCAGAATTTACACTAGTAGGTGAGTACTGCTATTGGTCGAGGGCATGAACGCCTGCCATTGGCCCAACTAGACAGTCTCCTCCCACTCAATGGTGTCACAAAATGGCGGTTTAAGCAACAGACTCGCCATGATAACAAAACTTTCTTAGTATTTTATTTAAAATTCTTATTCATCCGGAGTTATCTATCATGTACTCTTCTACTATACTATCAACAGATGATTACCTGTTATCCATATCTTTCATCCCATATCGTTTCCTGTCCTATCCCCTTATATTGTAGATGTATGAAAAATTTAGTTCATAAATCAGTGTTTTTTATAGAAGAACGTAAACTACTCACTTCTCTTTCTAGGGCTACTAAAATTTGTAATTTGAAATTTGATTCTCAAGTGAATTTCTTTTGATGACACGACTGGATTCGGTCAATCGCTTTTCTCACTTCCTCCTTCGTATCGTCTCTTTCACACATTCTACATTCCACATGTATTTGTATTTTCTTCTCTTTTCTTCTGGTTCTCCTCCTCTCTCACACTCTCTTTCTCTATCTCTCTCTCTCTCTCTCTCTCTCTCTCTCTCTCTCACTCTCTGTCTCAGAGTAGTTTCGTAGAGAGTTAGTAGTTAGGATATTCTTAATATTCTTTCCGAAGAATGGACATTGATATGTCCAAAGCTCCGCCAATTTATGTAGATGTATAACAATATAATTATTATCTAAGTTATAGTTATTATATTACAAATTGCTTTTTCATATCATAAATACAGTTCAATAATTATTTTCTTAGTCTATATTGTGTAAATTCATCTATAATTTTGCTGAATTGTAAGCTATTGTATATAAGTGTATAAGCCAGTATATATTGTAATCTACATGAATAAAGTACTCAATCAATCGATCAATCAATCAATCACACTCTAAGATCTGATGCTCTCTTATATACTCTCTCATGTATAATATTGTTATGTTATAAATACAATAGGTTTTTCAAGACCTGGCATGTGATAAATGAATCAATCAATATCTTCTTCCCTCTCACACACACATACAATCTCAACCTTTACAATCTCTCTCTCACTCTCTCTCTTTTTCTCACTCTCACTCTATCTCTCTCCTCCACACACACACTTTCTCTTCCTCATTCTCTCTCAATATTTCCTATTTCTCATCCAGTTTCCTCTCCTCTTTCTTCTTCCTTCACTCACTCTCATCCCCCTCTCACTCACCCTCATAGTATTGCCTCACTAACAACCCTCAACTCCACTGGCCTGTGAGATGATCACATTCCAATCACGTACCACTCCAGCCACGCATGCAGTTTCCCTAACACATTAGCTCTATAGGAAATACCTCTCTCTATTTCGTCCCATATATCTCTATCACTCTCTATTTCCCATACTAGTAATAAATCTCTCTTGCTCTCTCATTTCTAGAGATGATATTAGTTGTGATAAAGATTGTGAAATTGATCTGGCATCTAGATCACAGTAGCTTCATTGAAAATACTTCTCCTCACTTTATCATAACTCTTTTCCAGATGAATACGAAGTCTCTCTCTTCCTTTCTCATTTCTATAAATAATATCAGTTGTAATAAAGATTGTGAAATTAATCTGACATCTAGAACAAATTAGCGCTACAGTCCATACTTCTCTGTATTTCGTCCTATATATCTCTCTCTCTCTCTCTCTCTCTCACTCTTCCCATATTACTACAAAATCACTCTCTCACCCACTCTGTATTTCTCTCCCATCTCTAGGAGTGATATAAATTCTGATAAATATCGTGAAATCAATTTGAAATAAAAAAAAAATACATCAGCTGAATAGAAAATATTTTTCTTGTCCCTACATCGTCTTATCTCTTTTTCATATGGCTCAAGAGTAGCCTATCTCTCCTCCTCTTTCATTTCTAGAAATAATATTAGTGGTGATAGAGATTGTGAAATTAATCTGGAATCTAGAACAAAACGGGGCCATAGAACATACTTCTCTGTTTGTCGTCTTATATTTATTTATTAGGTTAGCACTAACAATACAATTATTGGAAAAGAAGAAACAGGCTATTGCCCAAAACTTCTTCAATTTAGTTTAAAAGTGTCCAAATATTATAAATAGGTTATGTTCATTTTCAAGTTATGAAATGTCATTTCATATGACTACATAGAGATTGTGGACTCTCTCTTCATCTCTCTATTTTTCTCTCATCTCTAGAAATAATATTGATTGTAATGAGGATTGTGGTATCAATGTGGCTTTTAGAACACATATTATTTTCATAGAAAATACTTCTCTCTACTTCGTACTATCTCTCTTCCCCACTCTCTCTGTCACACATATGTTAACATAAACACTCTATCACCATCTCTTTCTCTCTCTCCGATTTTCAGAAATAATAATGATTGTGATTAAGATTATAAAATCAATCTGAAATCTATTTATTCATATTTCATAAAATCAATCTATTTAATATCTATTATCTAGAAAAAATTAGCGCCGTAGAAAATACTTCTTTCCACATCGTCCTATCTCTTTTCCCCATACGACTACAGAATCACTCTCATCCTCTTTCTCTCTCTAAATTATAATTTAGTATTGTATTGGAGGGTTGAGTGTAAGAGAGGGCCGACTGCGCTCTAACTTTGCCCTCCTAGGTCAAAAATAAAGGCAGTCATTCTATTTTATTCTATTATCTCTCTCTTTCTTTCTCTCTTTGTCCATCTCTCCCACAGTCTCTCTCTCTATCACTGTATTTCTCTCTCTCCTTCTAAGAAATGATACTGACATAAAAACAAACAGTAGATTCATACAGTTTTGGAGACATGATTTATCTTGCTTCTCATATTTCGGGTTGTCTCTACGTGTATATACTATATTTCGTGCTCCTATCCTATGCTCGTTTGATTTCATGAAACGAATAATTATCAAACGGATCCCAGCCTTAAAAGAGGATATAGATGTATTATTGAAATATTTGAAATATGATACTACAAGGTATATGGTATACATTACTATAAAAATCTATATAATTATATAAAAGCGAAATGGCACTCACTCACTGATTGACTGACTGACTTACTGACTGACTGACTCACTGACTCACTCACTCACTCACTCGCATAACTAAAAATCTACCGGACCAAAAACGTTCAAATTTGGTAGGTATGTTCAGTTGGCCCTTTAGAGGCGCACTAAGAAATCTTTTGGCAATATTTTAACTCTAAGGGTTGTTTTTAAGGGTTTAAAGTTCGTCTTTTAGCATGTATATTCTTCTTCTCCCAATCTCTTATTATAATTGAAATTTCCATATCATATGTTACTATAGAACTATAATCTAGATAGAGTACCTCTTCGAAACAGTTGTAAACTGGCAACTAAATTAATAATTTTGTCAGGTTGGCATTAAGTTGAGTTGACTTTGTTAGGTTGGCACCAAGTTGAAGATTTAAATGCATTTATCGCGGAAAAATTGATTGGGCACTGCTACTTCAATCCTGGGAATATTATATTACTAGCAGTCAGGCTCGCTTCGCTCGCCATATCCGTTTAGCCAGCCGTTTAGTCTGGACCTCTGACTGGATTGTCCTAACATATGATAAAAATGTCCAAATGAAAAATGCAGGCGAGCGAGGCGAGCCTGCTGGTCTCATTCTTGGACGATCCAGTCGGGGGTCAAGGGGGCGGAGCCCCCTGGCTAGACGGATATGGCGAGCGAAGCGAGCCTGACGGCTAGTTCTGTATAAGAGTAGGCCTAATACAGTGATACAGTACTGTATTATTCCACAGATTTCCATCTCCAATGCTGGCCTATATAATGTGCTTTTTGGAACTCATAATCGGTTTACTACCCAGAATTGAACTCACTGAGCGATGGAGCGGAGTTCTATTCCTGGAGCTGAGAACAGCGTTTCATCCTGGTTCGAGTTTATCTGAAATTACATCAGTTTGCCAACACATTAACGCGATGCGCTTTGGTCGGCTAACCAAATCAGTTTGATGTCAAGTCCAGATCAAGTTCAAAACAAGCCCGAATGAAGTCCAAATCAAGTCTTAATCAAATCCAAACAAGTCCAACATGATACAGTAACACCACACATGATACAGTATCAAACAAATTTGATACAGTTTCATCTCAACTTGATACACAAAGCTATGTTTAGTTACTTTCGCTGTCTCTTTTCCCCATACGACTACAGAATCACTCTCATCCTCTTTCTCTCTCTAATTATAATTTAGTATTGTATTGGAGGGTTAAGTGTAAGAGAGGGCCGACTGCGCTCTAACTTTGCCCTCCTAGGTCAAAAATAAAGGCAGTCATTCTATTTTATTCTATTATCTCTCTCTTTCTTTCTCTCTTTGTCCATCTCTCCCACAGTCTCTCTCTCTATCACTGTATTTCTCTCTCTCCTTCTAAGAAATGATACTGACATAAAAACAAACAGTAGATTCATACAGTTTTGGAGACATGATTTATCTTGCTTCTCATATTTCGGGTTGTCTCTACGTGTATATACTATATTTCGTGCTCCTATCCTATGCTCGTTTGATTTCATGAAACGAATAATTATCAAACGGATCCCAGCCTTAAAAGAGGATATAGATGTATTATTGAAATATTTGAAATATGATACTACAAGGTATATGGTATACATTACTATAAAAATCTATATAATTATATAAAAGCGAAATGGCACTCACTCACTGATTGACTGACTGACTTACTGACTGACTGACTCACTGACTCACTCACTCACTCACTCGCATAACTAAAAATCTACCGGACCAAAAACGTTCAATTTGGTAGGTATGTTCAGTTGGCCCTTTAGAGGCGCACTAAGAAATCTTTTGGCAATATTTTAACTCTAAGGGTTGTTTTTAAGGGTTTAAAGTTCGTCTTTTAGCATGTATATTCTTCTTCTCCCAATCTCTTAATTATAATTGAAATTTCCATATCATATGTTACTATAGAACTATAATCTAGATAGAGTACCTCTTCGAAACAGTTGTAACTGGCAACTAAATTAATAATTTTGTCAGGTTGGCATTAAGTTGAGTTGACTTTGTTAGGTTGGCACCAAGTTGAAGATTTAAATGCATTTATCGCGGAAAATTGATTGGGCACTGCTACTTCAATCCTGGGAATATTATATTACTAGCAGTCAGGCTCGCTTCGCTCGCCATATCCGTTTAGCCAGCCGTTTAGTCTGGACCTCTGACTGGATTGTCCTAACATATGATAAAAATGTCCAAATGAAAAATGCAGGCGAGCGAGGCGAGCCTGCTGGTCTCATTCTTGGACGATCCAGTCGGGGGTCAAGGGGGCGGAGCCCCCTGGCTAGACGGATATGGCGAGCGAAGCGAGCCTGACGGCTAGTTCTGTATAAGAGTAGGCCTAATACAGTGATACAGTACTGTATTATTCCACAGATTTCCATCTCCAATGCTGGCCTATATAATGTGCTTTTTGGAACTCATAATCGGTTTACTACCCAGAATTGAACTCACTGAGCGATGGAGCGGAGTTCTATTCCTGGAGCTGAGAACAGCGTTTCATCCTGGTTCGAGTTTATCTGAAATTACATCAGTTTGCCAACACATTAACGCGATGCGCTTTGGTCGGCTAACCAAATCAGTTTGATGTCAAGTCCAGATCAAGTTCAAAACAAGCCCGAATGAAGTCCAAATCAAGTCTTAATCAAATCCAAACAAGTCCAACATGATACAGTAACACCACACATGATACAGTATCAAACAAATTTGATACAGTTTTCATCTCAACTTGATACACAAAGCTATGTTTAGTTACTTTCGCTGTCTGCTTTGTCGAATGATAGACAAGGATAGCAACACCAATGTTAATCAAATACTGCCGTTATAACGTGGACCTCACTATAGAACAAGAACAACCACATCATGATACAGTATTAAAACTGATATGATACAGTTTCATCTCAACTTGATACAAAACACTATGATTTGTTACATTCGCTTTCTGCTTTGTCGAATGATAGACAAGGATAGCAACACCAATGTTAATTAAATCCTGCCATTATAACAAGGACATCACTATGGTTCAGAGCTTTGTTCGGAATAACATTCTGAGTTTTGGACAGCTTCTGTCAGACAGTCATAAATTTATTCAATCAGCTGAACCAACCACTCGAGAATATGTCAACCCAATGCATGTTAAACTGCGAAATGTCACCTCAATGCTATATTTCTCTTCTATATATAGCTTTGTAGCCCCAATGTTTTATCTCTGCTATAATAAAACCATAGCTTCGTCACCTCAGCATTCCATTTCTCCTGTGTAGATTTATTAGCAGTATCATCCCATTATTTTATCCCTCGTTCAAATTATAGATATATCATCCTATAGTGAGCTCCATGTTATAACGGCGGTATTTGATTAGCAATGGTATTGCTATCCTTGTCCATCATTCAACAAAGCGGATAGCATTATCTCTTTTTCGCTTTGCTCTGTTGCCAGATCTTCTTTTAACAATGTAGAATTAATAGTTAATTAACAAGATATTTCATCGTCATCATCTTGATTTGATGTTCAAGTCATTAACATGATAGAATCTCTATGGATTTTTGAATCATTATGATATGTTTTGGAGTTACATTAACCATAGTGACATCATCTTGATTTGATGTTCAAGTCATTAACATGTTAGAATTTCTATGGATCCTTGAATTATTATGATATGTTTTGGAGATACATTAACTATAGTGAGATAATCTTGATTTGATGTTCAAGTCATTAACATGTTAGAATTTCTATGGATCCTTGAATTATTATGATATGTTTTGGAGATACATTAACTATAGTGAGATAATCTTGATTTGATGTTCAAGTCATCAACATGATAGAATATTATGGATTTTTTAATCAATATGATATGTTTTGGAGTTACTCTAATTATAGTGAGGTCCACGTTATAATGGCAGTGTTTGATCAGCAATGGTATTGCTATCCTTGTCTATCATTCAACAAAACGGATAGCGCTATCTCTTTCTCGCTTTGCTCTGTTGCCAGATCGTCTTTTAACAATGTAGAATTTATAAATAATTAACAAAATATTCCATCTCAATTATGAAATTGTTAAAGAATATAATTTCTTGCTTAATAAGATATAATTGATTATTTTAGACGAGAATGAACAGTTGATATTACATAAATAAACCTGTATCAGCTACCGTCTATAGATGGCATTGACAAGACAGAGGATTGGCAACGTTGTTCTCCCATCTTTCTCCACTGCCATTATAACGTGAACCTCACTATAGCATCATATTCCTCTCATATAGTTTATCAACCATCAAAAGTGGATATTGAAAAAATCATGTTAGTTCTCCTCTCCCCACTAAAAATATCACTGTAATGTTTGGTGCAATATATCACTGAATGAGTTTACTTGTTTGGGTAACAGAAACCAGAAACATGGAGTTTTATTCATGATCACTTGGTATTTATAGTAGGTGTATCGTTGACAAAATGAGGTGCTTATTTTATCTCATATCATCTGCTTTACCTCAAAGCATGAGCTTTAGCTGAGAACCATGAAGTCACGAAATTAGTTTACTGGCCTAGGTAATAGTAAATATCGGGGACCGAGCTTCGCTCTGGAGTACAAAGGCATAAAAATTTATTACGAAAGAAGAAATCATAATAACATTCATACAGAAATGTTCTATTTAATAACAGTAAATTGAGATTAACTTCCAGAGGAATGCAAAAATTTCCCTCTCAAAGTCCCAGTTGCACAAAAGCCGGTTGAATTTTAATCGTGATTAACTTCACGTGAACCAAATCAGAGAAGACCATTTCAAAAAGATGGATTTACTTGAATTAATCAGGATTGAAAATAACACGGCTTTTTTGCAACCGGCACTAAGTACCTGATTGAATGATTACAAAAGTTCAACAGCTGAGTCATAATTTTAACACAGTCCCACACACATGAACTCGCTCACTCACTTCCATCATCAACAGACGATGAAATAATTAAAAACTGTTTTTCCAAGGATAAATAATAATTTTTCTTTTTATGTCCTTCAGCGAGTTTTCCCAGGGATGTGATCGAGTGCATCGAATCTTTATTTTATAAACCTACTATGTTCTGAATTTCGTGAGAATCGTTAAAGCTGTTTTCGAGATCCGGTGAAATACAAACGTATAAACATCTAAACATCAAAACATGTGAACAGAAGTTGATCATTTAATAGTATAGAATATGGAATTTGAATCATGATTACTTGGTATTCATGGTAGACAAAATGTGGTATTTATTTTAAGCTCAGATCATGTACTTCATCTCGATTTGGAACCTGAGCGTTAGCTGAGAATCATGAGCTCTCTATATGAGTTTACTGGTTTGGATAATGGTAACATGGAATTTCAATTACGATAACTAGGACTCGTAGTATCTTTAAGCCGTCACGTTGAGCCGTTAGGTCATGTCAGAGGCACTGAAAATGATCAGTTACGACCTCAAATCTCTGAAACCAGACCTGCGCCAGCCAGGTCACTCGATATTATTATTATTATTGCAGTATCTTTGACAGAATGAGGTACCTATTTTAACTCAGATCATGAGCTTTACCTCAATCAGAGCTCTGAATCATGGAAGGATGTCATGAATAATATTCCGGAATAGAAGTTCTATAATCTCTCTGTAACATGTAATCAGAATTGGAGTTTTGAGCAAACTCAGTAAACATGTAATTTGTAAATGCATTTCAGAAACACTCAATCAAATCTATTTTGGAAACTGCCACACTACTTGAAATCAGATGGTGGAGTCCACTTTATTATGTCAGTATTTGATTAACAATGTTGTTGGTATCCTCCTCTATCATTCAACAAAGCAAATAGCGAATGTATCAAATCTTAGTGTTCTGTATCAAGTTGAGAAGATACTGTATCATGTGTGGTGTGCCTGTATCATAATACTTTGATACTGTATCAAGTTGTGGTTGTTCATGTTCTATAGTGATGTCCACGTTATAATAGCCGTTTTCGATTAACAATGTTGTTGGTATCCTCGTCTATCATTCAACAAAGCAAATAGCGAATGTATCAAATCTTAGTGTTCTGTATCAAGTTGAGATGATACTGTACCATGTGTGGTGTTCCTGTATCATAATCGTTTGATACTGTATCATGTTGTGGTCGTTCTTGTTCTATAGTGAGGTCCACGTAATAATAGCAGTATTTGATTAACATTAGTGTTGCTATCCTTGTCTATCATTCGGCAAAGCAAATAGCGAATGTATCAAATCTTAGAATTCTGTATCAAGTTGAGATGATACTGTACCATGTGTGGTGTTCCTGTATCATAATGGTTTGATACTGTATCATGTTGTGGTCGTTCTTGTTCTATAGTGAGATCCACGTAATAAGAGCAGTATTTGATTAACATTGGTGTTGCTATCCTTGTCTATCATTCGACAAAGCAAATAGCGAATGTATCAAATCTTTGTGTTCTGTATCAAGTTGAGATGATACTGTATCTTGTGTGGTGTGCCTGTATCATATTGGTTTGATACTGTATCATGTTGTGGCTGTTCTTGTTCTATACTGAGGTCCACGTAATAATAGCAGTATTTGATCAACATTGGTGTTGCTATCCTTGTCTATCATTCGACAAAGCAAATAGCGAATGTATCAAATCTTAGTGTTCTGTATCAAGTTGAGATGATACTGTACCATGTGTGGTGTTCCTGTATCATAATGGTTTGATACTGTATCAAGTTGTGGTCGTTCTTGTTGTATAGTGAGGTCCACGTAATAATAGCAGTATTTGATCAACATTGGTGTTGCTATCCTTGTCTATCATTCGACAAAGCAAATAGCGAATGTATCAAATCATAGTGAAATGAATTTATCAGAAAAAAATTTCTGATATCAATAATGAACCCTCATATTCCACAAGTAGTGTTGATCTTGAACTTTCCAGTTTGAAGTAATGTTTGCTTTTAATTAAGGGAGCTCATATCTTGAGATTTCATTCCAGCATAATAAACTATGCTACTATTCTAATTTACAAGCAATATGCTTTTCTCCTCCGTATTACTGATTTGCAAATCTAGCAGCTCCACCGGAAAGTAATTATACAAAAACAAGGATACATTTTCAGCAGTACATGTTACAGGTAATAGGTAACATGTACATGTAACAGGTCTTGTCATGAATGTGATTTCAATCTGGGTGAAGATAAACGTGACGTTCATGAATCATGCATGAGGGTGTGTCGCGTGGGATGTGAGCGTTTCGAATTAATAAAGTTTGAGTGAAAATCTAAGTTGTTGGATTGGTGTAAAATTCTGCCTGATATCAGCTGCCGAACAGGTCAATTTGAATAACTAATCAGCTATGTGTAAAAAGTGGCCCGCTTCTAGCACGGAAGGTTTTGCGTATGTATATAAATATCAGGGACAGAGCTTCGCTCTGGAGGAGGAAAGCATAACTAGTAGTTCTGTGAACAGTAGACCTCACGCAGTATTCTCATCCACAAGTACCTGATTGAACCTTATGGAAATACAGCAATAGACTGGCTCCTCCACACATCTGTGTAATCACTTGTCAGCTGATTCATGATGAATAATTCTATAGTCTGATTTTTACTCCAATATTGGCGTATGAAGGAGGCTCCTTTTCCCTTTTATATTATCCTTGAAATGCAATATTTCCAAAAACGTTGCATATACGTCGACGAGCAATTAAAAAAAGAACATACTTGTCAAATTTCATGGAAATCTATTACCGCGTTTCGTCGTAAATGCGCAACATTCAAACATTTAAACATTAAGAGAAATGCCCAACCGTCGACTTGAATCTTAGACCTCACTTCGCTCGGTCAATAAATTTATTACGAAAGAATAAAGTATAATAACATTCATGCTGTAGAGGAATGCAAAAATTTCACTCACAAAGTCCCAGTTACACAAAAGCCGGTTAAATTTTAATCCTGATTAACTTCACGTGAACCAAATCAGAGAAGACCATTTCAAAAAGATGGATCTACTAATCAGGATTGAAAATAACCCGGCATTTTTGCAACCGGCACTAAGTACCTGATTGAATGATTACAAAAGTTCAACAGCTGAGTCATAATTTTGACACAGTCCCACACACATGAACTCGCTCACTCACTTCCATCACCAACAGACGACGAAATTATTATTATCAGATGTTTTTCCAAGGATGAATAATAATTATCCTTTTAATGTCCTTCAGCGAGTTTTCTCAGGGATGAGACCTAGTGCAATCAAATCTTCATATTATAAACCTACTATGTTCTGAATCTCGTGAGAATCGTTAGAGCCGTTTTCGAGATCCGGTGAAATACAAACATATGAACATTTAAACATCAAAACATAATATAAATTAAACATATAAACATATAATGTGAATGTAAATCAATTATGTAATAAAATCAAAGCATACAATCGATTATTGAGTTTCACGTTTTCGGAATTTCCCCAAGATAAGATAGTGCTATTCTTACTGATGCATAATCATCACTGTTAAGATATCTGTAACATTATTATGATACCACGCACTTTGTCCTATTTCAAATTTGATCTGATATTCTTTGAATTGCAAATCCTCATAAAGATGAGTGACTTCCGCATCTAATCAACTGAAGCGTTCACATTTTCAATGTTATCAATATTCAACAATTAATTGGATATTGAATTTGAAAACAATGATAAATTTTCCATACTCTTATCAAAAAGGGATAATGAATCAATGCTATTGAAATATCTAACTTTTCATTGAAAAACAACAAATGTTATCAATTGTGCCTACTGTCTCTATTTTTCTCAATCACTATTCAAATCTGACAATTTCAATATTCAAATACTACGTGGACAGAATAGCTTCCGCGATACCATGAACTCTAAGGCGTTCCAAGGTGGACTTTAATCGATTCAGAACTCTAGTCTTGAATTTCAAAACTCCAGCAAATAAGAATCATTGTATACAAAGTGTCGGTTGCACAGAAGCCGGTTAAATTTCAACCGTGATTAATCCCACGAGAACCAATCAAAGAAGCCGTCTTCTCAAAAAAAACCTTCTCTGATTGGATCTAGTAAAGTTAATCACGATTAAAATTTAACCGGCTTTTGTGCAACCGGGCCATATAATTGCGAATGGTTTAGTAACTGAAACTTTGAGTCAAACGAATGTTTGTAGTGTGATGAATCTTTCAAATAGATCTCATGAAAAGAGAGAAAAATTGTGATTACCTTTTAAAATGAAAGAATTTGCTAAAGGAATAGTTAGCGACCGAGCGATAAAGCTTACTTATCAATAACTGTATATTTGATAAGAGTACCGTTCTGTACTGAATATTTTTCTAGGAAAATTATTCAATAAAATTATAATTATTTTGCAAATAAAGCACAAATTATTTATGAATCGCTCACCGATTTTGAGGTTACACTTGTTTACTATCGATCAGATGTTTTTAAAAAACAGTTCGAACGCAGCTGACTGATTCAAAGCATTGTCAAATATCATACCGGTTCTCATGCAAGGTAAAATATCATTCCTAAAAATTATAAAACTATCAATAAAGGATCAAGAATTTCAAAATAAAAAATAAAATGTATGTATTATTGTTGAAATTATTTATTATTTAAGAAATTGTATTATGCGTCAGGTCTTATTGTAACTAAATAGGTCATAGCATGAAATTCTATTATTGATAAAATGGCAGAAATTAATTATAATAATCTCAAACCTAATAAAAATTGTACAAGAATATTAATTTATTAATAATTTAATTCAACTGAACCACATGGTAATTAAATCTCTTTGGTAGGTCTAAGCCAATCACAGTGCATAGAAATAGCACCAAGACGGTGATCGTTTGAAAGCAACACATGTTAATCTATTATCAGACACCAACCCTGCCTTATCAGTTACACTAGCACATGTACATTGTATGAGAGGAACTATGTCTATAAGATTAAGCAGTTTTAAGAATTACATAAATTAAATTATTATTGTAATTAAAGGAATTGTATTCTACTACTTGCCACTGACGTCATGTTTACGTCACAAGCGTTCTACCAATGGCAAATTTTTATGCAAATTATTACATCGAGATTCCGAGAAGCAAGGTCTAGCCTAAAAGCTTAGAGAAAACAGCAGCACTTCCCTTTTGAAATCCTTACCGTGTAGATCTCTTTCATAGTTACCAAAGACCTATTTGTAAAATTTCTTGTTCGATTTTTAAATATTCTATTTGTGAGCCGATATTTTTAGGCCAATCTATTTGTTATTTATAAATTTCTGTTTTCATCAATCGATAAATTTAAAAGCTTAAAGTAAACTATCCCTTAATTAATTCGGTAAAGGAGATATTTAAATTAAAATTTCCCACGTGCTGAAACCAAAGCCTGGATTGCCGCCGATCAAACGATTTTTGATCTAAAGAAGAAAACCACGACCGCCAAGGAAATTCACGTGAGTTATAAGTTTTAAAAGGGGCCCCAATCTACGCTTCGAAAATATTTCAGTGAAGAAAAACATAAATTTTTCTTCGTTAAATTATTGGCCACGCCGACAAGCGCTTTAGCATTTAAGAGTCTAGGATTTATTCATATTAAATTTATAAGAATTTGTAGTTGATTAACTATCCTCCGCTGCCTGAACCACGACCCCGAACATTTTAAAAATATTTTCTATAATTCATTTTTCTCTATTTTTTCAAACTGTTAGATTTTATCAATTGTAAAATTCTGTCGAATCACGCATGGTATCATGCAAGCACAAGAAAATTTTTAACTGTTCTGTTAATACTAAATTATTATCAACCTGTAAATCAAATTCTGAACCTGCACTGTATGATTACATATTTTATTGTAATATATTTCAGTTTTGTTAATTCGCTTTCTGAGTTCGATTATTTCTTAAGCCTGTCAATTATTGTGTCTGATACGTTCTATATCATCAAGAACCGATCGAATACGATCATTGGAATAATTGAATTGAGCTGGATATTGGAACAGGTCTAAGTGGATGTAGCGAGTGGGGTCAGATCGAGATATTTATTCTTTGTCCTTACCTGCTCATATATCAGCTTTTATCTGTTACCTACCTCGACTTAGGAGCGAACACATCAATTGTACAGCAGTGGCAGCCATAGATCATATAAATTCCTACAATAGAGCTTAAAACCCGACAAGACTCTGTTCTCGAAGTATATTCTGAACGATATTTGGTTCAAATACCGTATTTTAATCCTTCAGAACTTATTAGAGACGCAGTCCCGTAAATTATCTACATCGGGATTTTTGCTCGACCTGTATGATTTTGTATGCTCATTCTTCACAGGTAATAATTTTAAGGTATCCGTCTTCAGTGTTTAGCGATCGCTACACTGCTTATAAGAATTTTCATCATTATACAATTTGTCATTAGAGGAATCAAGGGTGAGCGAGCGTTTAGGCCTCCCGCGATTCCGACAATTGTATTGAGTCTTGTAGTGAGTCAATCAGTCTGGTGTTCACTCAGCGTCCTCACACGCCATTGCAAAATTTATAGCCGCTACACCATTGACTCAGTACAAGATTCACTCTACATGTGTGAAGCCGTTAAAAAACGCACCACATTTGTGTGATGAATCTTTCAAATAGATCTCATGAAAAGAGAGAAAAATTGTGATTACCTTTTAAAATGAAAGAATTTGCTAAAGGAATAGTTAGCGACCGAGCGATAAAGCTTACTTATCAATAACTGTATATTTGATAAGAGTACCGTTCTGTACTGAATATTTTTCTAGGAAAATTATTCAATAAAATTATAATTATTTTGCAAATAAAGCACAAATTATTTATGAATCGCTCACCGATTTTGAGGTTACACTTGTTTACTATCGATCAGATGTTTTTAAAAAACAGTTCGAACGCAGCTGACTGATTCAAAGCATTGTCAAATATCATACCGGTTCTCATGCAAGGTAAAATATCATTCCTAAAAATTATAAAACTATCAATAAAGGATCAAGAATTTCAAAATAAAAAATAAAATGTATGTATTATTGTTGAAATTATTTATTATTTAAGAAATTGTATTATGCGTCAGGTCTTATTGTAACTAAATAGGTCATAGCATGAAATTCTATTATTGATAAAATGGCAGAAATTAATTATAATAATCTCAAACCTAATAAAAATTGTACAAGAATATTAATTTATTAATAATTTAATTCAACTGAACCACATGGTAATTAAATCTCTTTGGTAGGTCTAAGCCAATCACAGTGCATAGAAATAGCACCAAGACGGTGATCGTTTGAAAGCAACACATGTTAATCTATTATCAGACACCAACCCTGCCTTATCAGTTACACTAGCACATGTACATTGTATGAGAGGAACTATGTCTATAAGATTAAGCAGTTTTAAGAATTACATAAATTAAATTATTATTGTAATTAAAGGAATTGTATTCTACTACTTGCCACTGACGTCATGTTTACGTCACAAGCGTTCTACCAATGGCAAATTTTTATGCAAATTATTACATCGAGATTCCGAGAAGCAAGGTCTAGCCTAAAAGCTTAGAGAAAACAGCAGCACTTCCCTTTTGAAATCCTTACCGTGTAGATCTCTTTCATAGTTACCAAAGACCTATTTGTAAAATTTCTTGTTCGATTTTTAAATGTTCTATTTGTGAGCCGATATTTTAGGCCAATCTATTTGTTATTTATAAATTTCTGTTTTCATCAATCGATAAATTTAAAAGCTTAAAGTAAACTATCCCTTAATTAATTCGGTAAAGGAGATATTTAAATTAAAATTTCCCACGTGCTGAAACCAAAGCCTGGATTGCCGCCGATCAAACGATTTTTGATCTAAAGAAGAAAACCACGACCGCCAAGGAAATTCACGTGAGTTATAAGTTTTAAAAGGGGCCCCAATCTACGCTTCGAAAATATTTCAGTGAAGAAAAACATAAATTTTTCTTCGTTAAATTATTGGCCACGCCGACAAGCGCTTTAGCATTTAAGAGTCTAGGATTTATTCATATTAAATTTATAAGAATTTGTAGTTGATTAACTATCCTCCGCTGCCTGAACCACGACCCCGAACATTTTAAAAATATTTTCTATAATTCATTTTTCTCTATTTTTTCAAACTGTTAGATTTTATCAATTGTAAAATTCTGTCGAATCACGCATGGTATCATGCAAGCACAAGAAAATTTTTAACTGTTCTGTTAATACTAAATTATTATCAACCTGTAAATCAAATTCTGAACCTGCACTGTATGATTACATATTTTATTGTAATATATTTCAGTTTTGTTAATTCGCTTTCTGAGTTCGATTATTTCTTAAGCCTGTCAATTATTGTGTCTGATACGTTCTATATCATCAAGAACCGATCGAATACGATCATTGGAATAATTGAATTGAGCTGGATATTGGAACAGGTCTAAGTGGATGTAGCGAGTGGGGTCAGATCGAGATATTTATTCTTTGTCCTTACCTGCTCATATATCAGCTTTTATCTGTTACCTACCTCGACTTAGGAGCGAACACATCAATTGTACAGCAGTGGCAGCCATAGATCATATAAATTCCTACAATAGAGCTTAAAACCCGACAAGACTCTGTTCTCGAAGTATATTCTGAACGATATTTGGTTCAAATACCGTATTTTAATCCTTCAGAACTTATTAGAGACGCAGTCCCGTAAATTATCTACATCGGGATTTTTGCTCGACCTGTATGATTTTGTATGCTCATTCTTCACAGGTAATAATTTTAAGGTATCCGTCTTCAGTGTTTAGCGATCGCTACACTGCTTATAAAAATTTTCATCATTATACAATTTGTCATTAGAGGAATCAAGGGTGAGCGAGCGTTTAGGCCTCCCGCGATTCCGACAATTGTATTGAGTCTTGTAGTGAGTCAATCAGTCTGGTGTTCACTCAGCGTCCTCACACGCCATTGCAAAATTTATAGCCGCTACACCATTGACTCAGTACAAGATTCACTCTACATGTGTGAAGCCGTTAAAAAACGCACCACATGATTTGCCGGCCCAACGTGAGGCATTTAAATACAGCATTACATCACCCTACGTGTGTTGTCCTATCCTTGGAGGTGAGAGTGACTCCCCCAGGAGGAGCACCACATGATTTGGCGCCCAACAGTGATAGGCATTGAAGAGGTGGATAATCGACTGCGAGGATTATTTAGTTGCTCAGTATACTATAGCGCTGACAACGGGAAAATTTTTTGAAAAATTCATGGTTGTGAATTTCTTCAAATTTAATATTAACTGTTCACTGTTATATAAAATAACAAGAAGTACCATACCCAATTTTTGAACAGAAAAGAAATTTATCGATTGATGAATTTTTAGAGAAAGAATCGAACTCAGAATTTTATTATTGTGTTATTCGAAGATTGGTCATACTATAAGTCATAGGTATAAGAGATATCATAAGAAAGGTCATATTATTTGAAGAATATCAGGTCTATATTGAAACAATTTATAAAAATTTACAGAAAAGAGGATTGAAGTTATTTATATTTTTAAATTTTTTAAAAACATAAAGAGGGAAGTAAAATTAAATCACGGATATATTGTGGAATTCAAGCAGAGCATCACTGCTTTTATATAAAATTTTGCGAAGAATACTAGCCCTATATATAATTGCGGCAAGAAATTGTAAGAGTAAAACATTTATAATAATAATAATAATAAATTGTAAGAGGCGTACCTTTGTCACCGCATCACCCATTGTGTATCCTTTATGTCATTTTCGTTTTATGTCAACGATATTGCTAATTTGATTCACTTCATCACTGAACATATTATTGAATCACACTTCTGTATTTCTTCATTGAACGAAGTTTTCACACTATTTCAATTTTGATCATTCACTTATAATCGTTTCACATAACCTCACATATTTGCGGTCGTTTCAACACACTTGCATCTTTATATCATCCGATAAATTATGGAAGAACCACACCGCATCCTGGAACCCACATCGGCGACTTCAAGGACGGAAGATGTCGCGCAGGAGAAACGCCCATGCACCGCCGTCCCAGAGGTCCAGATGTCTGTACTTCACACTACAGAATCCCCACCGCTGACCGAAGACCACACACTCATCCCGCTATATTGGGCAAACATCATCCTGGAAGTAGTAAAAAATTCATATGAAGGAAACACACAAGCAAATGAAGAAATAATTGAAGAAGTCCGACAGATGCGGATAGCAAGTGAACAAGGTTTCGAAAAACAGGAACAAAGGTTGAAGGAAGCAGCAGAGGAAAGCAGGATGGTAACACGGCAAATCGAGAAGGATCATCAGACAATAAAAATCAATATTGGACCAGAGACTGAGCCCATGCATGCGAAGGCAGACACACTCGGGGAGAAAGTCAAACAAGCAAGCGAACGTGACACATGTATGGGAGACCAACCTACCGAGAATGTCAGGATTGAAGTTGCACCGCACGCCGCCGAACGCCGAGAGGGACCTGACGACATCACCAGCCAAGCCGAGGACGTCATCCATGGCATAGAGGGACAGCCCGTATCACCGCCCGCAGAATGCCAAGAGGAGCCGGACGACATCGCCCGCCAAGCTGAGGATGACATCCATCAGGTAGAGGGACAGCCCGTACCACCGCGCGCCGGATACCAGGAGTCCAAGGACGCTGCCCGCCGAGTAGAAGAGCAGCCCGGACCGCCGACCGCCCACATCACCATCCATCCACCGAGGACAGCGCCTGCAACATATGAACCCAGCATTCATGAAGATAGTCCAATAAACAATAGAAATGAAATGGAAACATACAACAAATCAGAATCACAACCAAAACTGAAAACCTACAAATCAAAACAACATACAAGCAAAATAGCAGTTCAACGGAAAAGAAGAAGCATTGATAGAATTCATCTACACCGCAGTCATGTCCGGTTAAAATCAAGTAGACTGTACACCGGCATGCAAAAAAGGAAAATGTCATTTGGAAAGACACACAGACACCACCGGCATGTCAGGTTTAAGAACAGCAAACTACATGTCACCGGTCAACAAAGAAGGACAACATTGGCTGAAGAGATCTACCTACTTCGTCGGCACATTCGTTTTAAACCAAGTTTGATAAAACGGATAGTTGCAAATTGGAATGGAAAATTGAAACAAATACCGAAATCAAATTTAGATGGGGGCTTGAGGAAATAAATAATCTTTTAATCAACTGGAAGCTACGTTGTGAATTATATCAACTATCAAACTTCTTCATAGTCACAGCCTACCCATCAAATCATATCCTTGCATACTGGCATCTTTCTACTGCAGCCTAATCAACATAGCCTAAACTTCGCCGCATCTCAGCCAATAAGGAAATATTATTAATTCACTTCAAATGAAGAAAATCGAAATCAACTTTAATAACAGAAGAAATTAAAAACTACGAAACAACCTTAAAAATTTACCAACCTAATCAAGCCATCCGCCTCATGCTACAAGCATCACAGAAACAATCGCCTGGTTATATCCGCCCAACTGGAAAACAAAAACAAAAATTGTATTATCCACAGAAAATAATTATAAATTAGAAATAACATGAAGTTAGTAGTGAATAGGAAGAAAGAAAATAAACAAAGTTTATTTGAAAAAATGCGTAAATATAACCTCGAAATACAGAATCGATCAAGAAATCTATTCAGAACCAAAGCCTGTTCGATAATTTTCTTCGTCATCCCAGCCAATGTGTGCGAAATCACAGAATAAATCATTATGAATCAAAGCAATATCGTTGTTAAATGTTATAATCTATTATTTAATGTGAAATTATAAGTAAAAAACGCAACCAAAAATATATATTTATGTTAATTTGCACGAAATGCGCATGTTCTATGTCATATAAATGTATTGCTAAAAAACTCCAAAGAAAATGAAATTCTTACCTTCAAATGTGAAATTTATTACTGTTGCATCAAAAGATCATGAATTGAAATTCAAATTGATAAATATAATCTTAAGGACTTAATATTTGTAACCAACATTGATAAAAATCGAGAAAGCCATTTCAAGTGTAACCCTGTTTGTACGCAACGTACTAAGCGCAAATAAGGAATTGCTCGAGTCAAACGGTAGACGATTGTCAAGTCACCGAAGTAAAATCACATTCTCACTCAATTTAGGTAAAAGCCAAACCAAAGAGTCGAAACCTTTAATAAATATGAAAAAATGATGAAAGTCTATATTTGTTGCAAATACTATTCAAATCTTAAGAAGTAATATGTGAAATTTTGTATATTTGTTATAGTTATGGGTCTGCTCATAAGCCACCCGTGAATGGAAGTTGTGGAGTTGTTTTAATGAAGGATCCAAAGAGACCTCATTAATTATTGTATTTCGATTGTATCCAATGAAAGGAACAATCAATTATTTATTTTTCGTAGCCAAAAGTGCACGATATATTGTTTTTAGTGTTAAGTGTTGAGTTTTCGTAAAAGTAAGGAGATGAAATAGTGTATTCATCACAATATCGGATTTTTCAAATAGTCATTGTTTCGACTCGTCTCCCAATTACCTATTTAAAATATCCTGGGGGCTTTTGTGTGATGAATTTTTCAAATAGATCTCATGAGAAGAGAGAAAAATTGTGATTACCTTTTAAAATGAAAGAATTTGCTAAAAGAATAGTTAGCGACCGAGCGATAAAGCTTACTTATCAATAACTGTATATTAGATAAGAGTACCGTTCTGTACTGAATATTTTTCTAGGAAAATTATTCAATAAAATTATAATTATTTTGCAAATAAAGCACAAATTATTTATGAATCGCTCACCGATTTTGAGGTTACACTTGTTTACTATCGATCAGATGTTTTTAAAAACAGTTCGAACGCAGCTGACTGATTCAAAGCATTGTCAAATATCATACCGGTTCTCATGCAAGGTAAAATATCATTCCTAAAAATTATAAAACTATCAATAAAGGATCAAGAATTTCAAAATAAAAAATAAAATGTATGTATTATTGTTGAAATTATTTATTATTTAAGAAATTGTATTATGCGTTAGGTCTTATTGTAACTAAATAGGTCATAGCATGAAATTCTATTATCGATAAAATGGCAGAAATTAATTATAATAATCTCAAACCTAATAAAAATTGTACAAGAATATTAATTTATTAATAATTTAATTCAACTGAACCACATGGTAATTAAATCTCTTTGGTAGGTCTAAACCAATCACAGTGCATAGAAATAGCACCAAGACAGTGATCGTTTGAAAGCAACACATGTTAATCTATTATCAGACACCAACCCTGCCTTATCAGTTACACTAGCACGTGTACATTGTATGAGAGAAACTATGTCTATAAGATTAAGCAGTTTTAAGGATTACCTAAATTAAATTATTATTGTAATTAAAGGAATTGTATTCTACTACTTGCCACTGACGTCATGTTTACGTCACAAGCGTTCTACCAATGGCAAATTTTTATGCAAATTATTACATTGAGATTCCGAGAAGCAAGGTCTAGCCTAAAAGCTTAGAGAAAAGAAGAGCACTTCCCTTTTGAAATCCTTACCGTGTAGATCTCTTTCATAGTTACCAAAGACCTATTTGTAAAATTTCTTGTTCGATTTTTAAATGTTCTATTTGTGAGCCGATATTTTGGGCCAATCTATTTGTTATTTATAAATTTCTGTTTTCATCAATCGATAAATTTAAAAGCTTAAAGTAAACTATCCCTTAATTAATTCGGTAAAGGAGAGATTTAAATTAAAATTTCCCACGTGCTGAAACCAAAGCCTGGATTGCCGCCGATCAAACGATTTTTGATCTAAAGAAGAAAACCACGACCGCCAAGGAAATTCACATGAGTTATAAGTTTTAAAAGGGGCCCCAATCTACGCTTCGAAAATATTTCAGTGAAGAAAAACATAAATTTTTCTTCGTTAAATTATTGGCCACGCCGACAAGCGCTTTAGCATTTAAGAGTCTAGGATTTATTCATATTAAATTTATAAGAATTTGTAGTTGATTAACTATCCTCCGCTGCCTGAACCACGACCCCGAACATTTTAAAAATATTTTCTATAATTCATTTTTCTCTATTTTTTCAAACTGTTAGATTTTATCAATTGTAAAATTCTGTCGAATCACGCATGGTATCATGCAAGCACAAGAAAATTTTTAACTGTTCTGTTAATACTAAATTATTATCAACCTGTAAATCAAATTCTGAACCTGCACTGTATGATTACATATTTTATTGTAATATATTTCAGTTTTGTTAATTCGCTTTCTGAGTTCGATTATTTCTTAAGCCTGTCAATTATTGTGTCTGATACGTTCTATATCATCAAGAACCGATCGAATACGATCATTGGAATAATTGAATTGAGCTGGATATTGGAACAGGTCTAAGTGGATGTAGCGAGTGGGGTCAGATCGAGATATTTATTCTTTGTCCTTACCTGCTCATATATCAGCTTTTATCTGTTACCTACCTCGACTTAGGAGCGAACACATCAATTGTACAGCAGTGGCAGCCATAGATCATATAAATTCCTACAATAGAGCTTAAAACCCGACAAGACTCTGTTCTCGAAGTATATTCTGAACGATATTTGGTTCAAATACCGTATTTTAATCCTTCAGAACTTATTAGAGACGCAGTCCCGTAAATTATCTACATCGGGATTTTTGCTCGACCTGTATGATTTTGTATGCTCATTCTTCACAGGTAATAATTTTAAGGTATCCGTCTTCAGTGTTTAGCGATCGCTACACTGCTTATAAAAATTTTCATCATTATACAATTTGTCATTAGAGGAATCAAGGGTGAGCGAGCGTTTAGGCCTCCCGCGATTCCGACAATTGTATTGAGTCTTGTAGTGAGTCAATCAGTCTGGTGTTCACTCAGCGTCCTCACACGCCATTGCAAAATTTATAGCCGCTACACCATTGACTCAGTACAAGATTCACTCTACATGTGTGAAGCCGTTAAAAAACGCACCACAGTAGATTTACCATCCGGTCAGTGCTACCACCTAGGCTATTGGCAGAAAGTTGAATGCATTCAAACTGTCGACCAATCAGAAACGAGAATAGGCGGAGTCTAAAATATTACACAACACGTGCTTCCATCTACTAGCTGAATTCCGAACTAGATTACAAATGTGTTGATCAATTTGTTATCCAACAAGTACCAATTCACAGAATATAATATTCATTCCATTCATTTCATTTCATTTATTTATAGACTATATAGTATATTAATAATATACTATATAAATATATAATAAATAATATAAAATGATTATCACAGACTAGTTATAGAAGGGACGGTTTTGGGAGAGTTTTGAGAATTAGCATTGAATAGAAGGGAAGTTTTGAGGCGGTTGAGTTCGAGTTCAAGGCTATAGTGAGGTGCACGTTATAATGGCAGTGGAGAAAGATAGGAGATCAACGTTGCCGATCCTCTGTCTTGTCAATGCCTTCTATAGACAGTAGCTGATACAGGTTTATTGATGTAATATTGACTGTTCATACTCTAAAATAATCAATCGCTGAGAATTAGCGACGCTGTTTTCGTATCATCCTCCACTGCCATTAAAACGCGAACCTTACTATAGCTTCGATTGTTAATCAATTACATTTCTACGATGTTGAAAAACAATCAGGCAACGTTGTAGACCTGGAAAAGGATAGTGCCATCTGTTTTATCGAATGATAGACAAAAATAGCAACACCAATGTTAATCGAATACTGCCATTATAAGGTGGACCCCACTATAGTAGCCTACTGTATAAACAGCACGTACTTCCAGTGTTAACTCTATCACTTGATCATATTTTGACATTGCTGAATAACGATCTGACAACGATGTGGACCTAGAAAAGGATAGTGCCATCTGTTCTATCATATAACTAGCCGTCAGGCTCGCTTCGCTCGCCTTATCCGTCTATATGGTAGAGAGTTAGTGGGGAGGATATTTTTAATATTCTTTCCGAAGAATTGACATTGATATGTCCAAAGCTCCGCCAATTTATGTAGATGCATAACAATATAATTATTATCTATAGTTATTATATTACAAATTGCTTTTTCATATCATATACAGTTCATAGACAGTTTATACAGATCATATTATTTTCTTAGTCTATATCATGTAAATTCATCTATAATTTTGCTGTATTGTAAGCTATTGTATATAAGTGTATAAGACAGTATATATTGTAATCTACATAAATAAAGTACCCAATCAATCAATCAATCTATATGACGGCTCCGCCCCCTGGACCCCCGACTATATCGTCCAAAAATGAGAACAGCGGGATCGCTTCGCTCGCCTGCATTTTTCATTTGAGCATGCTTCATTCCACCAGAAAGTCAAAGTACTTCCTCGCTCGATTCAATCACCGATTAATCTCAATTATTTAGTGAATGGTGGAAAACTTCGTTAGGATATTATGAGAATTATTGTTCTCCAGTCTAGCCTTTAAAATTTTCCCACCTCAGCTAAACCTGTGTACTGAATTTTTGAATATATTCCCATCAATTATAGAAAAAGGTGAGAAAACGCTGGAAAAACGCAGAATTGTGGCGTATCTTTTACGTTATTTTTTTCAAATTCCTTCTAACACATCATTCCACCCTAGCTGAGCTTCTGTAGTAAATTTGAACAATTTCTGTTCATTTGTTCTCGATAAATCTGAGAAAAGGAGAAAAACGCTGTAAAAACGCTAATTTTGGGCGTATCTTTGACGTTATTGCAAATTCCTTCTAACACAACATTATTACAACCTAGCTGAGCTTCTGTACTAGATTTGAACATTTTCTGATCATTTGTTTTCGATAAAGCTGAGAAAACGCTAAACAAACGCTGGAAAAACGCAGATTTTGGGCGTATCTTTGGAATTTTTTTTCAAGTCCGTTCTTAGTGCGCCTCTAAAGGCCCAACTGAACATACCTACCAAATTTGAACGTTTTTTGTCCGGTAGATTTTTGTTCTGCGAGTGAGTGAGTGAGTCAGTCAGTCAGTGAATGAGTGCCATTTCGCTTTTATTGACCGAAGCGAAGCTGAGGTCTTAGTTTCGACTCGATCGGCTTTTGTCTGTTTTTTTGTACCGCAGTTACAGACGCAGTTATTGTCCGATTTGGATGAAATTTGGTATACAAGTTCTTTGAAGCAAGGCGCAGAAACGTATGTGTAACGTTTTTTGATAAGACCCACAGTTTTTTTGTAATTTGAAAAACCGCAGACCAACCTCCTTCCAGAAAGTTACTCTTTCGTATCTAGCGCCGAATTTTTATTCTTTTCAAAATGAGAGATCATTGTATTCACAATATGATAAGAGTAAATCTTGTTCAAAATAAATATAAGTAAAAAAATTGGCTCTCATTTTTATAATAGAACTTGTGCCGCTCTAAATTGTGCTGTATTTATCAATTCTAATAGAAAAACAACAAACAACGTTTTGTAGAAAACGTCTCACTTGACTGCACAATTTTTTCACTTTTTAAAAAACGAAATTTCCCTGTTTCATAGACAAATAGTTTCTGGAAAACTATTAGCTTTTGTTTTCCCTTTTAGTATGAGATCGGAAACCGAGTTGTGAGCATTTAACATTCTGCATAGCATAAGCCATAACATAAGAACCACTTTTCATTAAAACCATCATTAGCAACATCCTGTCATTGACACCAACAAACCCATCTTATTTAGAATCATTCTCTGTCTCACTATCGTCTGTGAGACGATTCATCGTCTAAATTGCCTACTGCATATTCCATTTTTCCGTCGGTTGACCAATATCTTATAATTAATTATTAAACAAGTTGTAATATAGGTTAATATTGTAAATGTGGGGACGATGTGAAGGTACTTCCTCGAAAGAGGTTTATAAGTCCGATGTCCCTGGAAAGATTGTCACTAGCATTTTCAATGGAGAAAATAAAAGATGGCATTGCTTAATCTTCACAATATACTTTCACTAGCCGTCAGGCTCGCTTCGCTCGCCATATCCGTCTAGCCAGGGGGCTCCGCCCCCTGGACCCCCGACTGGATCGTCCGAGAATGAGATCAGCAGGCTCGCTTCGCTCGCCTGCATTTTTCATTTGAGCATTTTTATCATATGTTAGAGCAATCCAGTCGGGGGTCCAGACTAAACGTCTGGCTAAACGGATATGGCGAGCGAAGCGAGCCTGACGGCTAGTAATATAATATTGCCAGGATTGAAGTAGCAGTGCCCAATCAATTTTTCCGCGATAAATGCATTTAGATCTTCAACTTGGTGCCAACCTAATATAGTCAACTCAACTTAATGCCAACCTGACAAAATTATTAATTTAGTTGCCAGTTAACAACTGTTTCGAAGAGGTACTCTATCTAGATTATAGTTCTATAGTAACATATGATATGGAAATTTCGATTATAATTAAGAGATTGGGAGAAGAAGAATATACATGCTAAAAGACGAACTTTAAACCCTTAAAAACAACCCTTAGAGTTAAAATATTGCCAAAAGATTTCTTAGTGCGCCTCTAAAGGGCCAACTGAACATACCTACCAAATTTGAACGTTTTTGGTCCGGTAGATTTTTAGTTATGCGAGTGAGTGAGTGAGTGAGTGAGTGAGTGAGTGAGTGAGTGAGTCAGTCAGTCAGTCAGTCAGTGAGTGAGTGCCATTTCGCTTATATATATATAGAAGATAAATGGCCCTTCTCATTAATTTGAAAGTTGTATTCATGAGCGAGGTCTACTGCTCGCAGAACTACTAGTATATATAGATAGAAGATACACAAGGATTGCAACACCAATGTTAATCAGATACTGCCATTATAACGTGGACCTCATTTGAGACAGCCTTCAAGTCGTCTCTAGTCTCATCTAGTGAATTATCACAGGGCTCAGCATAGCTCGGCAAGTGCTTGTCACGATATAAAGTGCCAGTGATTGGTGTTTGGCAGTCTACATCAAATCATTGTGTCACTCCAATTTACCACCAAGCTGTCTGCTCCAAGCTACATAACATGTGATGCATACAATATTCAATAGAGTCAGCACTGGAAATACGTACTAATCTGTAGTGAGGTCCACGTTATAATGGCAGTATTCGATCAATATTGGTGATGCTATCCTTGTCTATCATTCGACAAATCAGATAGCGCTATCCTTCCCCAACTCCGCAATGTCGCCAGATCGGTTCAATGTAGAAGTATAATTAGTTGACCGAGCGAAGTGAGGTCTAAGATTCAAGTCGACGGTTTGGCATTTCTCTTAATGTTTAAATGTTTATATGTTTCTATGTTGCGCATTTACGACGAAACGCGGTAATAGATTCTCATGAAATTTGACAGGTATGTTCCTTTTTAAATTCCGCGTCGACGTATATACAAGGTTTTTGGAAATTTTGCATTTCAAGGATAATATAAAAGGAAAAAGGAGCTTCCTTTATACGCCAATATTACCGTAAAAATCAGACTATAGAATTATTCATCATAAATCAGCTGTCTAGTGGACTATAATACTACCCGTTCAAAAACATCGAACATCTTGAAAATGTATCTTTCCATCAACGTTAGTAGACAGTTGATTATTCTATAATACTACCCGTTCAAAAACATCGAATTTCTTGAAAATGTATGTTTCCATCAACGTTGTAGACAGTTGCAGCCAGACCTGATAACAGCGCTCACACTCACATTCCGGGACGACACGTCACGGTACGATAGGACAGAAAGCTCTATATTGATTTAGGATTTTTCCTCGACATTTTAAATTGATAAATTATTTATACTTTTTTGAGAAAACATAACAACAGGTCAATGTAACTTACGGAGCGCGAGGAACACTGTTCACAGAACTACTAGTTAACAAGATATTCATTCATACGACAAAAATTTGTATCATCCTTGTATCATCTTCGTATCACCCTTGTATCATCTTCCCAGGGAGGCTCACATTATAATGGCAGTATTTGATCAGCATTGGTGTTGTTATCCTTATCTATCATTAAATGGAGCAGATAGCTCTATCCTTCTTAGGCATTATCCAAATCACAACAGATCAGTTTAGTTTTTAATTTCACGTGAAATTCTAACCTTATCTTGGACTTGTCACTTAAAAATTTGGAACAAAAATAGCACAAGGACTACCTTATTATTTCATCTTTCAATGTTATTACATTAGTGTCATTTGCATTGTAAATAAATAAATTAATATCCTTTGATCCATAGACTGCAGAATGTAATTAATTCTAAATCTTCCATGAATTTCTTTCTTCAAATCTTCATTATATTGAAGCTGCAGATGACAAAAAAATCACAGCCTGCTTCTTGTAACATTCAAAGTTTTCTTCTTGGAATTTGAGGACCGAATTACAGATATTCAACTTGAAAAAAATAAAGGAAGTGAACTTAGAATATTATATCCATTCATTGGAATCATTCATAAATTCAAATACAACAAGCTGTCTATTAATTAGATGAAATCTGGTTGAAGATACACAAAATTAGATGAATTCCACAACTAAGCAATATTCATTTCTCCCAATACGTTGAGATAGGGAACTTTTGAACTTGAAGGCAGAAAAATTCGCCATTATTCTATAAGAGATAAAACACAGAACGGAGTCTCAGAATGTGATAATCTATTGTTCTAGAATCTTCTCTATTGATTCAGAACTTGAGAAATGAATAGTAGAAAAGTCTGGAAAAAAGTAAGTGAGTTTGAGATCATGATCCAAGAAGCTGTGGAAAACTGTTCATATTACAGTAGCTGTGAAACTGTTTATATTCCAGTAGTTGATAAACTGTTTATATTCCAGTAGTTGAAAAACTGTTCATATTCCATAAGATGGAAAACTGTCTATATTACAGAAGCTGTAAAACTGTTTATATTACAGTAGCTGAAAAACTGTTTATATTCCATAAAATGGAAAACTGTTTATATTCCAGAAGCTGGAAAACGGCTTCTTAGAGTAGTGAATCAACAATATTAGCATTGTTACCAATTTGAAGGTAGATTTTAGTTGAATAATATTATATACTTACATCTGAAACTAGAGTAAATCCTTTCTCTTCTTCTGATAAATGAACTTTCCTCAGCTATTGCAAAGTTGTCTTTGTCAGATAATCAGTAAATAACTGTCACTCAATTGATCGTTATTGCTGGAATGATCCTTGAATCCACGTGGGCCTATTTGAAATATCCCAAACGACTTCCTCACATGGAACACAATTATACAAGCTCCGAAAACTATTCCTAAATACCTCCCCGATTCAGAAAGTTATTCGTCAAATAAGACTATTGTTGAAAAACGTTGTAGTTCTGTGGAAGAGATTCTCTACAAGCGATCTTCAATAGATATTCCTCATCGGATGCATTCACTTATAATATTGTTGGGGATATTGTATCACCAGCTCAATAATAAAGAATCTAATAAATGATTCCTTCAACACCTCCTCACTGAACTAGGATGAAATCAGTCCTATTCTACAAGGATTCAACTCTCAGGCTGGGGTCACAAACTTTCCTGAAATACTAATGGAAAATCATGAACGCGTTCAACTGTGTTTTTGACCAAATTTCCCCGTCAAACTGGTGTGGGGTACGAAAAAGACAACGTGTTGTCCCTATCACTAGCCCGATATCACTGCAAGCAAGTTCGCTAATTCCCTCGCTGGCCGGGGTTGCCAACCTACAGCCATAAAATCTACCTTCTGCCGTTCAAATTTCCCTTCGACGCCGTGTAGCGTGTTATAAATTTTATGACTTTTACGTGATGGAAATCGTAGACCATTGAGTTGGAGGGAGTAAGCCAGACTGAGAAAACTTGTTTCTTCTGATTAAATTTGCTGTGAACTGTTTATATTCCAGTAGTTGATAAACTGTTTATATTCCAGTAGTTGAAAAACTGTTCATATTCCATAAGATGGAAAACTGTCTATATTACAGAAGCTGTAAAACTGTTTATATTACAGTAGCTGAAAAACTGTTTATATTCCATAAAATGGAAAACTGTTTCTTAGAGTAGTGAATCAACAATATTAGCATTGTTACCAATTTGAAGGTAGATTTTAGTTGAATAATATTATATACTTACATCTGAAACTAGAGTAAATCCTTTCTCTTCTTCTGATAAATGAACTTTCCTCAGCTATTGCAAAGTTGTCTTTGTCAGATAATCAGTAAATAACTGTCACTCAATTGATCGTTATTGCTGGAATGATCCTTGAATTCACGTGGGCCTATTTGAAATATCCCAAACGACTTCCTCACATGAAACACAATTATACAAGCTCCGAAAACTATTCCTAAATACCTCCCCGATTCAGAAAGTTATTCGTCAAATAAGACTATTGTTGAAAAACGTTGTAGTTCTGTGGAAGAGATTCTCTACAAGCGATCTTCAATAGATATTCCTCATCGGATGCATTCACTTATAATATTGTTGGGGATATTGTATCACCAGCTCAATAATAAAGAATCTAATAAATGATTCCTTCAACACCTCCTCACTGAACTAGGATGAAATCAGTCCTATTCTACAAGGATTCAACTCTCAGGCTGGGGTCACAAACTTTCCTGAAATACTAATGGAAAATCATGAACGCGTTCAACTGTGTTTTTGACCAAATTTCCCCGTCAAACTGGTGTGGGGTACGAAAAAGACAACGTGTTGTCCCTATCACTAGCCCGATATCACTGCAAGCAAGTTCGCTAATTCCCTCGCTGGCCGGGGTTGCCAACCTACAGCCATAAAATCTACCTTCTGCCGTTCAAATTTCCCTTCGACGCCGTGTAGCGTGTTATAAAATTTTTATGACTTTTACGTGATGGAAATCGTAGACCATTGAGTTGGAGGGAGTAAGCCAGACTGAGAAAACTTGTTTCTTCTGATTAAATTTGCTGTACGGTGGAGTACTGATTAAATACTCAAACTATGCAAACTTTCTAATTAATTTCAAGATGAAATCACATTTTGCGACCAACTGAGTATGCGGAATGGGAACAATTCTAATGAAATATCTAGGTTTGAATTCTGTTTGAATTGGTTGGTTGTGAACTTGCTAGTATTAACTGGGTGCTGGAGCTTTAGTCACGTTTATGATGGTGCAGTTTCCTGTGTTGATGTATCAGGTGTTGCCTATACTCATCCTTCCTTCCTAACAGAAAACTAATAATTATTCCTACTTTCTTTTCTGTACCGTAATACCGCTCTTTCTTGTCTTCATTATTATTTTCTTCCTCATCTTCTTAGATTGGTATATTTTCTTCGTATTCCCATCTATTATTGTCACTATTGTTTTTTTTTTAATTTCGCCAATCTCCGCTTCCAATGATTCTACTTCATTTCAATTTTTACACTATATAATTCCTCGCTCTCTCCTACCTCATCACAATCATTAACCTCCTCATAACCTACCTCATTAACAATTTTTTTCAAACTATTGTACTTTATTGCAATTTTCACACTATATAATTCCTCGCTCTCTCCTACCTCATCACAATCATTAACCTCCTCATAACCTACCTCATTAACAATTTTTTTCAAACTATTGTACTTCATTGCAATTTTTACACTATGTAATTCCTCGCTCTCTCCTACCTCATCACAATCATTAACCTCCTCATAACCCACCTCATTAACAACTTTTCTTTCCTCCAGTATTGCTAATGTGATCTAGTATAATGTTGATAGCTTAATATATACTATATTATTTTCTTCGATATTTGTAACTGATCAATACTAATGCAGAACTGTTAAATAATTATTATTTATCTCTTGAGTTTGATTCAACCCTCCGTCAGGCGCACCTATGGCCGAACCGAAATCGGGCTCACCCTGCCTGAGAGGCCACCTTCATATTCTAACCACCACTTCACACAAGATCAATTATAATTCAAAATGCTAATAGGGTAATGATTGGTAGGATCTACTCTAAGTAATTATACCAAACATATTACAAAAAAATGATTTTTTGAACACTACTAGTATGTTTAAACTTAAAAATGAAAATTATCAATTGTAAAAGAAAATATTATTTCTTTTTAGCAATTTAGGCTATTTGTTGAAATTATTGGAACTGATCTTCAATAATTAGTCATTGTGATGTTGAGGCTCCCAAATTAGCTGCAGTCAAACAGGTTTGGCACAGTAGCCTAATTTGTCATCCCAATCTGTCATTTATTCTAATTTGTCATTATCCTGAATCCTGTTTCATTCACACATACTCCACACTTTCTTCTTTTGGGAGATATTATTGGTCATTTAATATTCCAAGTTCATTGGGCAAAAACCTTTTCCAGCGAGTTTGCAGTTGAATTGGCATTCCACTTGTATTGGGACCTCGCCGGGCTAATTGTTCCATCACAAGCTGATGAGACCAAGTTTTTAGATATATTCTCCTTTTCTGAGGTTCAAGTTGATTTCCAATCGAGATCACTTGTGCATTGATGCACTACATTCAACATTCGACATAAAAAAATAAACATTGGCCAGCATCTTGTGTTTATGACATAATCAGGCGCATGTGGCCTGTGAAGCCATGTTGAAATAACACGAACTATGCAAAAGTTGGCGACTGACTGAGGCTAGCATGTTGTGAGGTTGATAGATTCAGACGAAAAAATGGAGTGGTGACGTGCTCGGCCGACTGTATCGAGTGAAGAGGGAAATTATATTGTTGGTTGGCCTCTGAGGCCGGCTGCGCCCGACGGAGGGTTAATTTTATTGTAAATTTTTGTAAATGTTACCATAGGCAACAGCCTAGTAATAATTATCAATAAATATATCTATTTATCTATCTATCTATCTATCTCATAATCTTATCGTGAGGTTGAATGTCTGTGTACACATAGAACGGTCAACGTTCAGAGTTCTGCGTTTCACGTTCTTTATACAGATTAGTATAAATGAATAATAAAATGATTTCTACTATTTATAGATTAGAATGTATATATTCAGATTGGTGATGTTAGAATAGAAGCGTACAATTATTATAATTTTTTTTTCACTTTTTGTGTAGTTGAGAAGTTGATATTGTGGTAATTATTCATATTGAATGAAAAAGACTAAGAAATTGTCAAAAAACCACTGATTTATTGACAATTAGAAAGACCGGTTTCGGTTATTACACCATTGTCAATCTCTGATAAACCTGATAATCTCTTTATCAGAGATTGACAATGGTGTAATAACCGAAACCGGTCTTTCTAATTATCAATAAATTGATGATTTGACTATTTCTTAGTCTTTTTCATTCAATTATTATAATTTCTCAATAGAACCGAATTGATGAAAAGCCTTAAGATATTTTAAGACCAAGAGTTTGATGGAGATGAATATAAATAGAAATCTGAGTACCCTTTTGTAAAATACCCCAGTACTTTGAAGTAGTTTTTAGTTTTTTCAAGTACCTTATTTTTATTTATATTCAAGAGTAGGCCTAAAGAAAAAAAGACAATTTGATGAAGAGTTTGAAGATACTATCAGACAAAGTGTTTAATGGAAAGTTTAAGGATACTTTGAGGCATGGAGCTAGTATCAAAAATAGAAAGAAAAATAAAAATCTTGGTACCCTTTTAGAAATATTTAATGATATCACTTGAAAATGGCATCAATGTACGAAACATGTTGTGATTAATTAAATATTTCAAAAAGGGTACTAAGATTTTTCTTTTTATTTCTATTTCTATAAAAGTAGCCCTATACAGAAAAGAGATAAGCTAGTATCAGATTTAGTATTTGAAACTTCAATATCAATCGTGCCAATTCAATAATTGGTTCCAGTTTCCAAGAGATTATTATTTAAGAAATTATTTTAATTATCATTTAATTTACTCAGAACGCCTGACCGCTCCCTGTGTGCAGACACCCTTATTATTATTTCTACAACATTGTAATGGCTAATCTCATTCCTGGAACTCTCTTTTTTCACGGTTAAGTGCTGAAGGGGAGGGTATCCTTGATACCCTCTCTGAGAATGGACTTCTTAAGGTCCAAACTTCACCGTTTCATGTGAAAACATTACAGTAGTACCTTAACTTTTGCATTTTTCATCATTATTCTTGCTCAATATTATTGTAGAACTCATCAGTTTAATATGATTCACCATGTCATTTTACCGCTACTGGTATTTATTTTTAACGCTAGAACATAAGTTGAATTATGTTTTGTTAAACACATGAATAAAGGAATCTGAATCTGAATCTGAATCTGAATCTGAATCTGAATCTGAATCTGAATCTAATAATCTAGGTTTCCTATATTCAAACGTGGAATGCTTCAGGGCTAGTCACAGGAATTTGAAAATTCTTTCTGCAGCATGTGTGCTATATAAATTGAGTTCTCACCATAATCTTCAAATGCTGTTAGCAAATTCGATCAATCGCGTAATACCCAACATCTCTGCACTCTAGTATTTTAATTTTAGTGAGGTCCAGGTTATAATAGATGTGGAGAAAGATAGAAGAACAGCGTTGGCGATCTTTCTCGACTGGGATTATAACGTGGGTCCCACAATAGATAACAGGTTGTCACCTGTGGTGGAAATGCGAGGTTGATTGATTGATCGGTTGAGTACTTTATTTATGTAGATTACAATATATACTGGCTTATACACTTATATACAATAGCTTACAATACAGCAAAATTATAGATGAATTTACATAATATAGACTAAGTAAATAATTATTGAACTGTATATGATATGAAAATAGTTATTTGTGCAACTAGTGCGCAAAGTGTCAGTTTGCTGCACCGAAAGAAACGTTTACGCCCGAGCCGTAGGCGAGGGCGGAATGGTTTCTTGAGTGCAGCAGAGGAACTTTGCGCACGAATTTCACATTAAGTTTTTCCTACAGTTACCATTGAATATGAAAAGTGGGAAATTATGGGTAAAATTGCCTGAAATCCATCAAATGTTTTTCTGTGTAATTTTATTATTGATAAAAACCTTAATCCTAAAATCCTAAAGTCCTCGTTGTCCTTGGTTATAATATATAATGTAATAATTAGCGCGTTGTGCTTCGTTGCACGTCTGCTCACTATAGCAGCCCAGTCACTGTTACCAACTTCATTTTGATTTTGCTGCACTGTTGCTCCATATAACCTACTAAGTATTTTGCGTTGCCATGTTGCAAATCTGGAGTGCAGAAAAATTTTTCCCGCACTAGAGCGGAAAAGTGATTCTTTGCGTTCTGTAATCAGTGCAGCAATGGCCACTTTTCAACGTAACTGTAGGAAAAGCAATTTGTAATACAATAACTATAGATAATTATTTTGTTATGCATCTACATAAATTGGGTGAGCTTTGGACATATCAATGTCCATTCTTCGGAAATAATATTAAAAATATCCTTCCCACTAACTCTCTACCAAAACGTTAATTTCATTGATTAAACTAAGGAGGCCAGAGAAAACAAGAGTTTAACAATAGTGGGTTCGTTCGTTCGTTTCCGTGTCCAGGTCAGACCACTTATTGTTCAAACCATAACATAAATTTAACAAAGCATTAACAATATCAATAAAGTGAGTAGAAAAATTTATAAACCAGTCTATAAACTGGATTTCCAGTGTGTAGCCACCTTTACGGCTTTGTCATTGGCTGTTATCAAATCATGAGGAGTGCATGTCACTTGAAGTATCCCGCAGACCACTATATGCTCCGGATCCTGTCTCACTCCACACTCATATAGAGCGTTCCCGCCAGGAAGTATTCCCCATTTCAACATATTGGTCTTACATCTGGGTACTCCGGTTCTCATTCTATTGAGAGTCCTCCAAATCGTGTAGTCCAGATTATGTCCAGCGCTTATTCTTTCATATGGCGCTATTTGATATTGATGGTTCAACAATAGTGGGTGGAAATTTAATAACAGGGAATCCACTTTCTGAAAAACAAAACAAACTCACAGATGGATTAAATTAGAGTGTTTGTTGTTTAAAACCAATTAAACATTCAGGAGAAGCAGGACAATTAAAGTAATCAATTCGAATTCACAACTTCAGTGCTACAGACTCGAAACAGTTGGGGGCGTAATAGCTGGCAAGCCAACCAGATTCGGATATTTGTATTTATTATTAAGGCTGTCTAGATGGTTACACGGGCCGACAGCGATACAAAGCCAGGTGGAGCGAGGCGAGGCACGGTGAGGCACGGCGAGGCACGGCGAGGCACGGCGAGGCAAGGCGAGGCAAGGCGAGGCCTGGCGAGAGAAGAGGAGTACTGACGTACAGCCTTCAATGTGACCGGTCCTCCCTTGAGCTTTGCACTTCACTAATTAAACAACAGGCCAATTATCTATCGCATGTTTGTGTGCCATGTATGTGCCAGTATGTGCCAGGGTGTGCCAATATTGACAAAGGTATCTCGTGTGTGCCATCACTCATGTTATCAGCCTCCCCTGCCTCCCCTACCTGGACAAAGCTTGGTTTACACAAATTTCTCGATAAATGATTCGAAACACATTCATCGATAAAGCTTTTTTTTGTAAATTGGGAAAGAACATCTGTGTTTTCGATACTATTTACCGATAAAGTTTTTATTTGTAAATTGGAAATGTACATCTGTGTTTTCGACATCATTTATCGACAGAGCTATTTTTTGTAAATTGGGTGAGTACGGTACAACAGTAATTTCGATATTATTCATCGATAAAGCTTTTCTTTATAAATTGAAAATTCGAAAAAGTACATCAGTGATTTCGATATTCATAACTCGTCTACTGACGAGTTTAGAAAAATATTTCCCAGAAAAATATATTCATCGATGAAGCGAATCTTCATCAATATTGGAGGAGTACATCGGTGTTGATATTTCCCGAAGAATGAACAGTGTTATGAAAATATTTTCCGGGAAAACAAGTCCATTGATGAAGCAGTATTTCATGAATTGGAAAAATATATCAGAGTTGATGATTTTCGAGTTCGTTTGAATTTCCATTGGATTGATATCTACTGCCCTGGAGGTGTTGTGAATATCATAAACAATATTGTACGTATTTTTCAACTCATAATTTGATTTCATTCTTTGTTTCGATTTGTATTATAATATCAATTCTATTATATTAAGCGAGCGATTTCTGTATTAATATATCTGGTTATTATTATATCTAGTTATTTTTATATCTGACTATTTATGTTTAACGGATCTCGAAAACGGCTCTAACGATTTTCACGAAATTTGGAACATAGTAGGTTTATGATATAAAGATTCGATTGCACTAGGTCTCATCCTTGGGAAAAACTCGTTGAACGACACGAAACGGATAATTCATCCTTGGCTGAAACAGCTGTGGATAGTAAAAAAGTGAGTGAGTGAGTGAGTATGTGAAAAATCGAAATATCTCATCCCCGAAATTCATAAGATGACATATAGCCGCTGTGAAATATGAACACGATCATTTTAGAGAATTATTGTGTTCTGTTTACCAATAAATAAAAAAAAGAGCGAAGCTCGGTTCCCCGATATTCATTCATGAATTGAAGACACGTTTTATTCAAACCAATATGAACTGGGTCAGTACACGAGTCTGGTATTTCCAGGGTCCATTCAATATCTTTTTGTTGAAGAGATATTTACTGCCCTGGGGCTGTTATAATATTAGGAATTTTACTTGAGTTTGCAGTGAAGAGATTGCATTAATTGAGATAGTGATAGATCACAGAAATTGACAGTAAGGCTAGTTACAAACACATCTACTTTTTGCCATTCTTATGAATTCTTTTAGGTCTACACACAGGTTCTACCTTGTAGGCTACTCCTCAAACATAGATGGACATAAAAATATACTGCAGTTTTTGGAGTATTTTTATATAGTTTAATTTTTTTTTTTTAGATGTTATAACAATATTATATTATTAAAAAATTGTGTATGTTTTAAGAAATAAATCTGAATTTGAATTTCGAATTAGAAAAGCAGACGATTTCAAACAGAAGATGTTGGTCAAGTTCTGTTAAATCTGATAGAATTTAGAAGGACGGCAAAATATCGTACCTTCAAAAAACGATGTATGTGTAACTGGCTTAAGAGACTGCAATAGTTTGACTCATAAGTAACGTTACGTGATTTGAACGAATACAATCAATAGAGAGATCGAAATGCAGGATAATATCAGATTTGATATCTTCAGATTTCAAAAATATTTGAAATTATTTGTCTGATTTCGTATTGTTTTTTTAAGTGACTTTCACCGCTCTGGAGCTGTTGTAACATGAACATCACTATAAACGACAAAGATGACCCCAACACGTTGGGTGACATTCATTTCATCTAGATTTCAATACATATAGATTCAACTTTTGAATCAACGTTTTTGCCCTTCTTTTACTATCCAAACTTATCGGAAAGAATTCTGATAATACCGACATATTGTAATTTAAAAAGCATCTTACTAACCCTTCATCCTTTCCTTCTGAAAGAAAAGTTCATTTAATGAATGGTTATCAAACATCATATTGTTGGTTTGTATTCTATGGCTATGCTATGGTAAACAAACTATCAGCGCATGCGCAGAGAAGCAAGCAGACTACAATAATTGACCAATGAGAGCTCAGATAGTTGGAACTGTAGCAGGTCGGGCAATTTACCACGCTTCGACTGTGGGGCAGGATTTTGGAACTGGAACTGGTTTCTGGTACAGAATCTGTCAATACTCTTCCCATGGAACGCGGAACTTTTTACCTGGTGAATTGTGAATCAGACAATTTACCACATTCCATGAACACAGAACGGGCCCAATACCTTGAGCCACTTTTACACCAGATTTGTCAAATTTAAACAAATCTCAGCGATTTGTTGCCTATCTCCCATAAAGCACTGCAATTTTTAACTTGTTTTCTACAGCAAACATGTGAACTTTCTGAAGAAAAACTATCAGGGTAGGCGCATACCAGTAAGTCAAGACAAGACATGATCAGACACGTTTAGTCACAATACTTCACATAGCTGCTTATGACGCAACTCACACTGGTTAGTCATTGCAATCAGACATGTCTTCATAAGCAACTATGTGAAGTATTGTGACTAAACGTGTCTGATTGTTGTGCTCCTAGCCTTATTTGTGATAAGCAACAACTCTTGTTTGAACGTTGCTTTTGGTTGTGTCGTGATGTACAGATGAACTGGAATCTAGAGCAACTGAAATCCTCCCAACACGTCCATTGTTTTCTTGCTCAAGTCAACCGAGGTTCGTGCCAGCAAATAGCATCGGTGGCGTTTCTTTGCTAAGTCCATGCAAACGAGAGAAACTTAAGCACATTACATAGATGAGGTCGTATCCCATGAGACGTCTTGGCTATTCTACTACTGCTACTCTACACTCCACTCTACCATCTCACTCTACCATCAACTCTACCATCTCACTCTGTATCTCTTAAACAGCTGAATAATTATCTTCTTAGCTTATATTTTGTAAATTTATCTATGATTTTGCTGTATTGTAAGCTATTGTATAAGCCAGTGTATATATTGTAATCTACATAAATAAAGCACTCAATCAAATCAAATCAAATCTCACTCTCTCTCCCTCACTCTATCAAACCTTATGTTTTTGTTCTATCTACAGTTGGGTCCACGTTATAATGGCAGTATCCGATTAACATTGGTTAACATTGATTAACACTCTACCATCCCACTCTACCATCTCATCTTCTCACCATCACTCTACCAAACCTTATGTTTGTTCTCTCTATATAGAGGTCCACGCTATAATGACAGTATTTGATTAGCATTGGTGTTGTTACCCTTGTCTATCACTTGACAAAGCAAACAGCGCTATCCTTTCCTAGCCTCACAACGTTGCCAAATCGTTTTTCAACAATCTAGAAATAAGATTGGATTGAAGAGTATTTAATCTCAATCATGAAAAGTTATCATTATTAATGATTGAATAATACATAATATCTTTCTCCACTTCCTCATCTACTCTATCATCTTTCTTGTAATCTACTATCCACTCTACCGTCTTACTCTATCACTCGCGCTTCGCGCTCGGTAGGGGGCTTCGCACCCTGCACCCCCAATAGGGTGGTTTAGCATAGGGTGGTATGACTATATAGGGTTGGAAAGCAGCATCTGCGCTTCGCGCTCCGGCTGTAATACGGGCTTCGCCCGCAAAATTGTCTTTTACGACTGTATAGTGTTGGGTGGCAGCCTCCGCTCTTCGCGCTCCGGCTGGGAGGCGGGCTACACCCGCCCAATCGCCTTATATGACTATATAGGGTTGGAAAGCAGCCTCTGCGCTTCGCGCTCCGGCTGTAATACGGGCTTCGCCCGCACAATAATAATAATTGTCTTTTACGACTGTATAGTGTTGGGTGGCAGCCTTCTTCTAATCTACTATCCACTCTACCGTCTCACTTTATTATTCTACTCTAGCAACTCACTCTCTCATTCTCTTATCCCATCAAACCTTCCGTTTGTTCTCTCTACAGTTGGGTCCACGTTATAATGGCAGTATTTGATTAGCATTGGTATTGCCATCCTTGTCTATTATTCGACAAAGAAGATAGCGCTATCCTTCTCTAGTTCTTATTCTAATCTTGATGAAGTTTTTTCAATTCACAATGTAACAGACCTCCGATCCACATATCGTTTATTATAACCCCAATTGATTTTTGGAGTGAGTTTAGTTTTGGTTTTTGGTTTCTAAATTTCTGAATAATTCATTGTTTTCAAGTTTAGAAAACTTTACAGTTTACAGTTTGGTGCAATATTTTTGTTCTTTTCGGTTTTCAATCTAATTAAATTCCAAACTTTGGTTTGTATATTTTTCGACTCGGAATTTGATTCAAAGTGAAGCAACATAACCTACATTTTAGAGATTGGCTTACTACTATCAAAATTAGGAAAGGGAAGAGTTTTGGGCTAGGCCTGTTGGTCCTTTTTTAATCATGTATTTGATTTGTGCATTTTTTAATGTAAATTGATAAATAAATAGGATGAACTTCGATGTGTCAGCATTTATTGAACTCCTTTAACTTTCAATGACTCTATTTCTGAGACTAAAGCGTGTGAAGAGGGAGGAGGGCTGTATAATTTGTTTTAACTTTCGTAAAAACTGTATTAAAAAGTAGTTATACTATTATTAACATTAATATTATGTTAGGATGATAATATCACCAAATATATGCAGATGTCCTTAACTGGATTCTACTATAGCAGAGATATCACCTTTATTTTCTTTCAGTGGAACTCTGATTTCTCTAGGACTCTGGTTGATGAATCGATTATAACTTCATCTTTTGAACAGTGTGTTTCTCCCCATCATGGCGTTCTTGTCTAACGAGTGGAGACGCGCCAAATTATCACCCCGACAACCTGTTACCTCGACATTTTGACCACAGGTGACGGCCTCTTCACCTTTAGTGAGGTCAATGTTATAATGGCAGTATTTGATGAACATTGAACTGCTATCCTTGTCTATCATTTGACAAAGCAGATAGCGCTATCCTTTTCGACCTCCGCAAAATTGCCTGACCGTTTTCAACAATGTGGGAATATGATTGATTAACAAAATATTCAATCTCAATTACGAATACTCAGCATTAAATCTTTAACAAAAATATTTTCTTGACAAATAAGATATAATTGATCACTTTAAACAAGAATGAACAGTTTAAATCACATCGGATGTACCGGTATCAGGTATTCTCTAAAGAAGGCAGTGAAACGGCAATGCTGCTCTCCTAGATATCTCCACTGCCATTATAACGTGGACCTCACTTTAATGGCTTCGTAAACAGTACAGACATCTCCCAACTTCAAATATCAGTATCAAAGCATCAAGATCATCATTATCTATCAGCTATCCTCCCAGCAGTGTCAAGGCAGAGAACCGGCTGCGCTGATCTTCTATCTTCCTCCATTGCCATTATAGCGTGGACCACACAATAATTATTGATCCGTATACATAACAAATATCTTACAACTTCAAATATCAGTATCAAAGAAACATCATCAGCATCATAATCTATCAGCTATTCTCTATGGAAGGCAGTGTCAAGGCAGATAATCGGCCGTGCCATTCTCCTGGCTTTCTCTACTGTCATTATAACGTGGTCCTCACGCTCGCACTCAGTGAGCTACATTGACCTGTTGTTATGTTTTCTCAAAAATTAATAAATAATTTATCAATTAAAAATGTCTAGAAAAAATCCTAAATAAACATAGAGCTTTCTGTCCTATCGTACCGTGACGTGTCGTCCCGGAATGTGAGTGTGAGCGCTGTTATCAGGTTTGGCTGCAACTGTCTACACCGTTGATGGAAAGATACATTTCCAAGATGTTCGATGTTTTTGAACAGGTAGTATTAAAAATAGTCAACTGTCTACTAACGTTAATGGAAAGATACATTTTCAAGATGTTCGATGTTTTTGAACGGGTAGTATTATAGTCCACTAGACAGCTGATTTATGATGAATAATTCTATAGTTTGATTTTTACTCTAATATTGGCGTATGAAGAAGGCTCCTTTTTCCTTTTATATTATCCTTGAAATGCAAAATTTCCAAAAACCTTGTATATACGTCGACGCGCAATTTAAAAAGGAACATACCTGTCAAATTTTATGAAAATCTATTACCGCGTTTCGCCGTAAATGCGCAACATAAAAACATATAAACATATAAACATTTAAACATTCAAACATTAAGAGAAATGCTAAACCGTCGACTTGAATCTTAGACCTTATTTCGCTCGGTCAATTACTTGATCTGCATACATAACAAACATCTTACAACTTCAAATATCATCATAATCATAATCATCCGCATCATTCAAAAATTCCCATCATCATCCCAAACATAATTTGCAACATCATCATCATCATCCAAACACCATTCCCATCATCCCCAACAGAAACATCATCATCCCAAACCCCAACATCGTCCAAAACATCATCATCATTTTTATCGTAGTACGCACCGCGGAGAGTGTATAGTGTAGAACGCCGCAAAAAGGTTTCCCCAATTTCCTGAGCTCCCAAGTCCTGTTTAACATTGTACAAGCCTATTCGCCAGAGTGGCTCGGAGCGAGCCGAGGCGATTACGGCAAATATGCTAGATTACTGTCACCTCGTGCAAAATTCACTGCAAAGAATTTTTGCGAGCATTTTCTCTCTTGTGTTTTTTGTGGGGGCTTCTTTCAATTAGTTCTGGTTGACGAGGATGTTTTTCACCCCACATCTCCTCTCTTATCAATTTAAATTTCAAGCTTCTACTTATTAAACTTTCCATTTACTTTGGAAAAGGTCTTTCAGCTCTCTCTACATTCTATTCAACACTACTTATCTAGTCTCATCCTCTTTGAAAACAGTTATTGACTGAGCGAAGTGAGGTCTAAGATTCAAGTCGACGGTTTGGCATTTCTCTTAATGTTTGAATGTTTAAATGTTTATATGTTGCGCATTTACGGCGAAACGCGGTAATACATTTTCAAGAAATTTGACAGGTATGTTCCTTTTTAAATTGCGCGTCGACGTATATACAAGGCTTTTGGAAATTTTGCATTTCAAGGATAATATAAAAGTAAAAAGGAGCCTCCTTCATACGCCAATATTAGAGTAAAAATCAGACTATAGAATTATTCATCATAAATCAGCTGACAAGTGATTACACAGATGTGTGGAGAAGCCAGTCTATTGCTGTATTTCCATAAGGTCTATAGTAATCAGGTACTTGTGGATGAGAATACTGCGTGCGGTCTACTGTTCACAGAACTACTAGTAATTTTTGAGCATCCTGACACATAGACTCTTTAGTGGGATGCTACACGATAAAGGAAATTAATCCAAATACGTAAAGGGCTTTTTTCCATATTGTGAATATTCTTTTTCATGTTTATGTTTCATGTTTTGTTCAGCAACTTTTGTCCTTCCAAGCATGATCTTAATTTTTCTCAAATATAAATCCTGAATGCTCATTGCAGGGTAGTATGCCTGGTTCACCAGGTATTTTCACGTTCATTCAGAGTGAAACGTTGAAATGTTTCCACTTTTTTTCGGAAAATCACTAAAATTTGGCATTTCTCGGTCACCTCCAATATAATTCTTGGTCCTCCCAATCATTTCGGGAATTATTATGCCATGACAATTATTTTATGATTTCGAGAATAAAAAAGAACTGGAGCCAAATCTTCGAAGAATTTCAGAAGATTCGAGGTAAACAGAAGGGATGTTTCATTGCGAAATCAGTTGAAGACTACTCAGGCTATGTGTATCCAAACAGCATGCTGAACTGCATAAATACATTCTCATGTTTATTTTGATTGAATAGTATTGTGTTTCATCTATTTATTCAATCATTCAGAATTACACAACTTAAAGAAAAGTACCACAGGCTTATAAGCCCAAAACGGTTCCATTTCTAATTTATATAACAGTCTAAATATAGCTGGGTTATGTGTCACCTAACATTCTCCAATTACACACTTAATTTACAATATTAAAAACACACAAAAATCATTTTCAAATTCAAAAAATACTTAATTAATCAGAAAATTCAAACTTTGAGAAAACTATAAAATGTTGAGACCGAAAGACAAACAGAGACTTTTGAATGAAAGTATACTCCATCAGAATTTTCAATGGTATCAGAGTACAATAGAAAAGTCTAACTACCTAGTTCGATGCTATATCAGAATTGTACTCTATTATTGATGTATTATTATTTTTACAACAGGTGACTGACCGGGAGAGAAAAACTAAGGATACTCCTTGTACTATTTCTCACCCAAATTTAGATTGCATGTTTTATGCATGGGTTATGTTTTCACTCTCCTGAAATTTTGTCCATTCACACTTAAAAACAACTATAGTTTTTGTATGTACGCTATTATGTTTCTCATGTAGAAAAAATGGTTCCAGGACTTCCAATGCTTGATGGAAATATATTATAATGTTATCCTAACTCCGCCTAATAAAAAATGTTTTCATTTCATTTTCTGTGTAGTTGAGAAGTTGATATTGTGGTAATTATTCATATTGAATGAAAAAGACTAAGAAACTGTCAAAAAACCACAGATTCATTGATACTTAGAAAGACCGGTCTCGGTTATTACACCATTGTCAATCTCTGATAAACTTATTGATACTTATAAAGACCGGTTTCGGTTAATTACACCATTGTCAATCTCTGATAAACAATCTAGTTTATCAGAGATTGACAATGGTGTAATTAACCGAAACCGGTCTTTATAAGTATCAATAAATCTGTGGTTTGACAATCTCTGATAAACTAGATTGTTTATCAGAGATTGACAATGGTGTAATTAACCGAAACCGGTCTTTCTAAGTATCAATAAATCTGTGGTTTTTTGACAATTTCTTAGTCTTTTTCATTCAATATTCTCATTTCATATTCAATGCATAATCAAATTTTTAACTTGACATTTCTTAAAATTATGTGTACGTTTGTAATATTATTAGTTTTACAAATTGATTGTGCTGTTATTATTGAGATACAACATTACATCCTTCTTAGAGTAATCACGAATATTTGGAGGTAGTCTGTTAAATAAGTAGGGAATTACATGATGTAGGGATCTTCTACCATAAATATTAATGAATCTGGGTACTACATATATTGATGGAGATCTTAAATTGTAGGGTGAGGGAGTTGTTATACTATTATCCAATTCATAGTTCATGTTCATGTGAATCTCATTTGATAAGAATATGTTTTTTTGGAGAAATTAGGATTTCCGCTACAATGTTGAGATAACAACAACAGGCTAGAGAAAACATCTCAGTTTGTTTTATCCAGAGTATAGTACAATGATTTGTACACTCTAGACTCGAAGTATATTATTATACTTGTACAATACAATACTGAATTTCGTTTGATGACAGGATGTTTTAGGATGTTTTCTTAGAGGGATGAAAGGATTTTAGCAAGAGAGATGATATAACAACAACATCAACAGTTTGGAGAGAAAGCATCTCAACTTGTTTTATTCAGAGTAAAGTGAGTTGATCTATTCACTCTAGACTCGAAGTATACTCATAGACTGGTACAATATAATACTGAATCTTATTCGATAACAGGATGTTTCCTTAGAGTAATGAGGATTTCAGCTTGAAAGTTGATATAACGACAATAGTATATAGAAAAATCATCAACTTGCTTTATTCAGAGAATGATACATTGATTTGTACACTCTAGACTCAAAGTATACTCATAGACTAGTACAATACAATACTGAATCTTATTCGATACCAGGTTGTTTTCTTCGAGAAATGAGGATTTCAGCTTGAAAGTTCATCTTGAAATCATCAAATCAGCTTGAAATCATCAACTTGCTTTATTCAGAGAATGATACATTGATTTGTACACTCTAGACTCAAAGTATACTCATAGACAAGTACAATACAAAACTCAATCTCATTCAATAACAGGATGTTTCCTTAGAGAAATGAGAGGATTTTAGCAAGAAACATGAGATAACAAGGATAGAAATCGTTGCTTGATCTGTCTTACACAGCATCTGTATGGGAGCAAGCCAATTACCAAAGTTATTGTGTGTTGGGTATTGGGAAGCAGAGAGACCTCTGCCTATTAGGGCCAACTTCTATTATAGAATCGGTCTTGGACTTAGCGGCTGCATTGTTTGCCTATAAAGCTGGCCATTGTATAGCAACTATACTATTACTAAGGCAGTGTTTGGTGGGACTGTGAGAGAGGGAATGATGGAAGAGTGTGAGAGAGAAAGAGTGGGCGTGAGAGAGAAGGGAAGAGTGAGTGGGTGATAATGTGAGAGAGAGAGAGAGAGAGAGAGAGTGAGTGAGTGAGAGAGTCTGTGTGAGGAGAGGTTGTGATAAAAACTATGCTACTAAGCAAGGTTCAGTGTAACTGAGAGAGATTATTTATTTTATTTATTTATTGTATAAAATACTATAATCATAATACAATATGACATTGGAGGAAAATTTACTTCACAGTAAACACACTGCTTCGTCACTTGATTTTCGGTCCAGAAATGATGATTTAAAATTTTGAATTTTGAAGGTTGATATCATACTCTAAATAAGATGAGAGTAGATTGATTGATTGATTGATTGAGTACTTTATTTATGTAGATTACAATATATACTGGCTTATACACTTATATACAATAGCTTACAATACAGCAAAGTTATAGATGAATTTGCATAATATAGACTAAGAAAATAACTATTGAACTGTATATGATATGAAAAAGCAATTTGTGATATAATAACTATAGATAATAATCATATTGTTATGCATCTACATAAATTGGCGGAGCTTTGGACATATCAATGTCCATTCTTTGGGAAGAATATTAGAGAATATAGATTGTGTGAGTGGAAGAGAAAAAGTATATTACCAGTAGTTCTGTGAACAGTAGACCTCTGGCATGACACTATATAGTCCATCATAGTAAATTGTGTCCTGTCTTGTCGGCGAGATATCGGTGTGAAAACGTCCATGACTGATTGACAAAGTCGGCAATGACGATTAGGTTGGCGCATCTACAATGCTAATCATATGTTGTAAATCCTATACTATTGAACGAGCAATTTCTCTTTATATGTTTGTATTTCACCGGATCTCGAAAACGGCTCCAACGATTCTCACGAAATTCAGAACATAGTAGGTAATTAGTACAGGAACATAGTAATTCGATTGCACTAGGTCTCATCCCTGGGAAAACTCGCTGAAAGACATTAAAAGGAAAATTATTATCTATCTTTGGAAAAACAGCTGATAATAATTATTCCGTCGTCTGTTGATGATGGAAGTGAGTGAGCGAGTTCATGTGTGTTGTTGCTGTTGAACTTTTGTAATCATTCAATTAGGTACTTGGTGCCGGTTGCAAAAAACCGGGTTATTTTTAATCCTGATTAATTCCAGTAGAACTATCTTTTTGGAATAGTCTTCTCTGATTTGTTTCACGTTAAATAAATATTATAATATAAAAAAAATTCGATTGCACTAGGTCTCATCCCTGGGAAAACTCGCTGAAGGACATTGAAGGGAAAATTATCATCCATCTTTGGAAATTGCTGATAATAATTATTCCGTCGTCTGTTGATGATGGAAGTGAGTGAGCGAGTTCATGTGTGTTGTTGCTGTTGAACTTTTGTAATCATTCAATTAGGTACTTGGTGCCGGTTGCAAAAAACCGGGTTATTTTTAATCCTGATTAATTCCAGTAGAACTATCTTTTTGGAATGGTCTTCTCTGATTTGGTTCACGTTAAATTAATCAGGATAAAAATTTAACCGGCTTCTGTGCAACCGGGCATTTGTGAGGGAAATTTTTGCATTCCTCTGGGAATTAATCTCAATTCACTGTGATTAGATAGAACATTATTCTGTATGAACTATGAATATTACTATAATTTCTTCTTTCGTAATAAATTTTTTATGCGTTTGTATTCCAGAGCGAAGCTCGGTCCCCGACATTAACTGTAATACCATCAAAATCTGATTCCCTATACTGGCATATACCATCTATACCATCTATACCATCTATACCATAATACCATCAAATCTAAGACATACTGGCAACTGGTCAGCCCAAGTTGAAAGCCGAGAAAGGTCGAGAGAAAATACTATGTTACTTTGAGTTATCAATTGCATGCAATTATCAATCCACTCGACAGCTGATTAACCATGAATTAATTCCATAGTCTTATTTTTACATTCAAATTGGACCATGGAGAAAATTCTTCCTCTATATCATCTTTAGAATCAAAATTTCAAAAAACCTCATACATACGTCGATATGCCATTCAAAATGGAACATACCTGTTAAATTTTATGAAAATCTATTGCCTCGTTTTGTCGTAAATGCGTAGCAAACAAACAAACATGCATAAAAACATACATTAGTTAAGATCAATGCAAAACCGTCGATTTGAATCCAATACCTCACTTCGCTCGACCAACAAGTATATTGATAGTAGGCATGTTTTAGTGAGATAGAAAGAGATAGATTGATTGAGTACTTTATCTATGTAGGTTACTATATACTGGCTACTTTATACTTATAAACAATAGCTTACAATACAGCAATATAATAGCTTACAATACAGAGAGTGAGAGAAAGAGTTGAGAGGTGGGAATTGATTGATTGATTGAGTACTTTATTTATGTAGATTACAATATATACTGTCTTATACACTTATATACAATAGCTTACAATACAGCAAAATTATAGATGAATTTACATGATATAGACTAAGAAAATAATTATTGAACTGTATATGATATGAAAACGCAATTTGTAATATAATAACTATAGATAATAATTATATTGTTATGCATCTACATAAATTGGCGGAGCTTTGGACATATCAATGTCCATTCTTCGGAAAGAACATTAAAAATATCCTCCCCACTAACTCTCTACCAAAAAAGTAGAGTGAGATAAAAAGAGATTGATTGATTGATTGAGTACTTTATTAATGTAGATTACTATATACTGGCTTTTACACTTATATACAATAGCTTACAATACAGCAATATAATAGCTTACAATACAGAGAGTGGGAAAAAGAGTTGAGAGGTGGGAATGTGTGAGAAAGAGAACAATCATAATACTTCTAGTCACAGTTTGATGGGACAAAGAGAGAATGAGTGGGAGGGTGTAAGAGTGAAACAGAGAGTGAGAAAAAGAAAGAGTGATTGAATGAGAGTGCGCGAAATGAGATACAGGAAACTGCCTGTTAATAGACGAACTGCGATCTAGGAAGAGTTCAGTGCTGCCAGTCACAGGGAAATTATATACCATAACAGGGAAATAGTATCGAATATGACAGGGAAATATAACAGGGTAATCTTACTATAAAACAGGGAAATATTTAGCCGATGACATGGATAGATTACAATATAACAAGGAAGAATATAAGGGGGCAACTTATGACCTCCGATAATAGATTACTGATGGCAATCGAAAAAACATTGTCAAAATAAGGAAAAGTCTGATGTTGAATCAAATTTCAAATTCTTGGAAAATAGTGGCGAAATTAGTGTGAGCTCTGTGATTGGGAATTGGGAGTTTTTAATTCATTTCAGACTTCGATCTATCATACTTATTAATTCATTATTATTGATGTTATTCTTAGATGTTGTTTTCTATCACATACTACTTACTACAGTATTGAATCATTTTTTCTTGATGAATAGAATGACTGACAGTCGAATTTCTTCAATTATAGAATTTATTCACTCACTGTTAACAGCACACTAAAAATTTTCATCGAAAACTTTTACTTGTCTATGAGTACAACCGTGAAGGTGGCGGACCGGCCGAAAGATCTCGTTGTTACAGTGAGAGGATGAATTCATTTATTTTAAAAATTTTGATGCCACTCGTTCCATTTAATGAAAACATTCGACTTTATTCATTTATACAATACGATACAACAAGCTGATGACGATTTTTAGTGGATTATAATAGAATTCATTGAATCAAACTATTCCCTCCAAATTTTATATTATGAGTATTTTTAATGCACAATTTCAAATCTATTGATTTTCGGAAAAAATACAGAGGAATATTAAATTCTCCTGAGAAAAATGTCACCATGATGAGACGTTTTGAATCTAAACTGATTCATTCGTTCAAAAAGTTGAGCAACGCTCCAAATTCATCAAGCCATGTGACGTTCTCGAGCTACTTGCTTCCTATTGGTTGTGAGCTGTGAAGGTAAAATGGCGACTAGTCAACCCATTGACCAATCAGAGAGCTCCTTGGATTATTTGGAAGCGTGGATAAAGAATTCAGTCGATGCTACGTCAGTACCATGTTATTTCCCTGAGAAGAGTATCCAACGATAAGAATGCAATTAAGTGTCATTTATTATAGGAATGATTGAACAAGTGAAGTTTAAATTCGATTCACAAGTTGAGCAGGAGAGCGGGGCTGACGGTTTAGTCTTTCTTTTCACCAATTATTTATATTCATCTCTGCGTCTCAAACGTCTCAATAGTATATTTCGCACCTAGGGCCGAAAATGAGACTTTTCCGGCTCGAAATCGGTTCTCAAGTCCGAGGCCGTAGGCCGAGGTCTGGAAAAGATTGATAGCCGGAAAAACATTTTTGCCCATGGTGAGAACGTTATTTTTTGCCACACAGAAAAATAAACAATATAAATATGAGAATAATTGTTTATTAGGCACTTCCGAAAGCAAAACAGGAAGGTCATAGCTCTAGCAAATCTGAGGTAATCTGAATATCAGGAAATTGTCCAAGTATTTTTATTTTTTATTCTGATTTGTCTAAATAACCTAAAAGATTATGTTCAATTATGTAAGAGGTTGAGTTAATACTTTTTATTCTTCCAAATGACAATAAGATGATATTATTATAAATGTTTTAATTCTTGAATAATAAACACAAATAATAAAAAGTTTTCTGATCAGCTGTTTTAGCACACTTGAAATTTGGCCAATCTGAATGTTAACGTCAACAATGCTTGTTGTCGTTGACTTCGGAAGTTTAGGTTAGAAGTTCTATCCTACTCTGAAAATCGAATTTGAATAGTTTATAATATATATCTTATCTGTATTTTATTCATCCAAATAAAATGATAGTATCTTATTGCAGGATACTTGTTCAATTCTAGAAGCATAAACTGATTCCGTTTCATAAACCATTTTGTAAACACGTTCACATCAAATCAGAATCAGCTGACTTCAAGGTTATTTTACAGCCCTAGGGCCGTAAAACTTTTACCGGCCTGGTCAGGAAACAATCATTTTCGGCCTCCATATGACGCACGAAAACCAGCTCATTACATCCAAGTGGGGCGAAAAAGCATTTTTCCTCCACCTACTGTCTAAAGTACTTACTTTACTCCCTGAAACATAATACTAAAGTGTCACTTCTTCGCTCTCGGTAGTGAATAACAGAAAAACTCCCTAGGGAGGAAAAGTGACTCCATTTAAATAACATGGGAAGCATCTCTATTTTAAAAACTTACATCGTAATAGGTTAGAAAGTCTAAGCTCAGATGAGAAAGCATAAAGAGGTGTCTGTCATTGAGTCAACTGAATTGAATACCACAACCAGAAATTTGATCAACTCATGAAATATATGTTTGTAGCTTATGATATTATATTCTTAATATTAGTAGATGATAAAAATTTATACAATTTTTAAAATATTTTATTCTATTCAAGATACCAGCCAACAAATATTTTTGATCTGCAATTCAAATCTGAGCCGCGTGATGGAGTCAGCCATTTTTGGTAGACACCCAGCTGATATAATTGTTACAACTTTGGCCGATGGATAGTTTTTAGGTTTTAGATTTTAGGTTATGTTGTTAGGAAACATTGTCACCAATACGTAAGTTATTGAAATGATTTTATTTGCTAAAATGGTTTTAAAAAATACTTTTTCTCCCTCAGGAAAATTGTTGCCCTCGGCTTCGCCTCGGGCTTCAAACTTTTCCCACAGGGAGAAAAAGTCGTACTTTTCACTCTAGATATACAAATAACTATTATCAGTACTCAAATACAGTAGGCTACAGGTCAGATATGAATGATGTGAAATTTTTCTACGTCATTTCTAACACTTAATACACGTCATAAAGACTCAATTGAAAAATATTACAATAAAGAAAAGATAGCATGAGAAGATATTCAATGGTATGAGTCGTTTATGTTACAAACCCAAACCGATATAAATGTCGACTATTGTCGATTATTAATGTTTTCGCCGGGTGAGTGTGTAAGAACGGCACAGTATGAGAGACTACCAGCGTCAGATAGCTTTACAAAAAATAACTACTAGGACTATCGGATTGAAATGGAAGTGTAATTTGGAACATATAAATAAAACAAAAAAAATCTTATAGCACCCTTTATTATTTAAAAAAAACATTAAAATAAAGAATAAAGGGTACTATAAGATTTATTTTGTTTTATTAATTTAAAAGCAACCCATGTAAATAAGTGTTTTGGAACATAAATACGTGTTGAACTCACGTAAGTCACGAGGACTAATCAGTCTGAAGAGACCGCCAAGCATATCACACTGGATTGCGACCAGCAACCAGGTGATGAATGCTATGTTAGTATAGGGAAAAACTCCTGGTTCTTGTAAAGGACATAGGTAATGGTTTGCCTAACATACTACTTGGGAATACAATAAGCTTCGGTTGATTTGTGGGGTTCTTTGAACCTTTGGATCCCTGAATCCTTCCCTTCAAAAACAATAAACAATATGCTATCTTAGTTCCATAAAATGTACCAGATACTATCTCCAACCACGCAATTTTATTTCTGATAATGATTCTTCCACAAGATGATCATTGCTTCCTCCATTTTGTTATATTTCTCGATTGTAAGCTCGCAAAACTGTATACGTGATAGAAACATAACTCCCCAGGAAGAATTACACATTTGAACCAGATTCATGTTGCTGAAAATCAGGGTCGGATAATTTGAAAACGTAAAACTTGCGAGGCTTGCTCCTAAACCATTCCGTGGAAATTAAAGGAAAGTAGCGAGTGAAAAACGGACCCTAAAGTACATTTTGTGTGTGATTTATCCTAATGGACGCTACTGGACATTGAGAGAGTAAGAGTAGAGTGAGAGAGTCAGAGAGATGAGTAAGAGAGAGTAAAAGAATGAGAGAGATGAATGGGTATACAAGAGTGAGAGTGACTGTGATTGGAATAAGAGAGTAAAAGTTTAGAGTGAGTGTGTATTGAGAGAGTGGAATTGTTGATAGGGGGAGAAAGAGAAAGAGAGAGAGTGTGATTGAGAGAGAGTGTAAGAGAGAGAGAGTGTAAGAGAGAGAGAGAGAGAATGAGAGTGAGTGAGAGTGTGAGAGAGACAGAATAAGAGTAAAACTTTTGAGTGAGTGTGGATTGAGAGAGTGGGAGTGTAGATAGGGGGAGAAAGAGAAAGAGAGAGAGTAGAAGAGAGAAAGAGATTGGGAGAGAGTGATTGAGGAGAGTGAAAGTATAAGAGTGATTGAGAGAGAGTGATTGAGGAGAGACAGAGTATGAGAGTGAGTGAGAATGTGAGAGTGACAGAATAAGAGAGCGTGTGAGAGAGTAAGAGTGGGAGAGGAATTGAAAAAGAGAGAGTAAAAGTGGGAGAGGCATTGAGAAAGAGAGAGTGTGGGAGAGTGAGAGACAGAGAGAGCAAGAGAGAGAGTAAGAGGTAGAGCTAGAGAGAGAGTAAGAGGTAGAGCTAGAGAGAGTGTTAAGAATTGAGAATGAGAATAGAATAGAATAGAATAGAATAGAATATAATAGCTGCCTTTATTTTTACCTAGGTGGGCGGAGTTAGGGCGCAGCCGGCCCTCTCTTACACTCAACCCTCAAAATGAGAGAAAGAGTGAGAGATATAGAAAGTAAGAGAGATGGAGTTAGAGAGACAGAGAGAGAGAGAGAGAGCAGGAGATTGATTGATTGTTTGATTAGCTGCCTTTATTAAAAACCTAGGAGGGCGAAGAGAGAGAGAGTTAGGGAGGGAGAGAGTGAAAGAGAGTGAGAGATGGAGACAGACAGAGAGAGTGAGAGACAGAGAGAGCGATTAAGAGAGAAAGAGTTAGAGACAGCGTGAGAAATTGAGAAAGAGAGGAAAGGAGAGAGAGTTAATGGGAGAATGAATCTTTGGGGAATTTCGGATGAAAAGTGCTGCGAATTTTGTTGTTTTTGGGGCGATTGTGCGTGCGTGTGCAAAATGGCGGCGGTGGCATAATCTGCATAGAAACACCTCGTTAGGCAAAAAGTGAGAGCAGAGTTGTTGTTGTACTTTGCGAATTAACGTTTCAAAATTGAAATTAATGAGTCAGAATGGCATCGCGTTTATTAATTTGTAACACGGGCCGCAAACAAAAGCTATCCTAAAATTATGCGTTCGTTGTTGCCACCTTCCCACCTTCCCGCTTTGTGTCTCCGCCAAATAGATGAACTCAACCCAGATGAGGGGGTATTATCACCCCCCTGTGATCCCATTGACAGTCCCAAAAATGACAAAGGGCTCAGTATTATCATTTGTACCTGAGCCGAAATAAACACGACGTTATTTTTCAATTTGTTTGAATTCTTTGTCGGCGCATTGGATCGTTTATGTAAGCCACACAACAACGTTGGAAAAACAATAACGGTCTCTTCTCTCCACTAAATAATTTCCCCTGTGAGATGAAAACCATGGGAATATATGTGGTGAGCCACTCATTGTGACATTATTATGTCTACAAAATAATTACTTAATCAACAGGGATGGTTATGGATTTGTTGAAAAAAGCTTCTAAATTCAATTCGACTTTTTATGTTTTTCTTTGTTGTCCTATTCTTCATTCTGTTTTCCATTCCACTCATGTTTCACTTCGATTAGAACACTTCTTTCTAACAAATAATCCACGATCATAATCTCTATAGTGTGGTCCACGTTATAATGGCAGTGTTTGATTAGCAATGGTATTGCTATCCTTGTCTATCATTCAACAAAGCGGATAGAGCTATCTCTTTCTCGCTTTGCACTGTTTCCAGATCGTCTCTAACAATGTAGAATTCATAATTAATTAACAAAATATTAAATCTTAGTTATTAAATTATTGAAGAATAGAATTTCTTACTTAATAAAATTTAATTGATTATTTTAAACGAGAATTAACTGTTTATATAACATCAGTAAACGTGTATCAGCTACCGTCTATAGAAGACATTGACAGGATAGAGAATCGGCAACGTTTCTCTCCTATCTTTCTCCACTGCCATTATAACGTGGACCTCACTATACAATACATTTTGTTCCTATTTTTTCGTCATTTATTTCTGTTTTTAAGAGATTGCTTTGATAATTGGAATCAAATTCATAAGTGGAATAACATAATCTACTTTTTGGACTAGTGTAAGAATCAAGATTTGGGGAAGGAACAGTTTTGGGCTGTGCCTCTTGATCCTTCGCCAACAATTATAATGAATTGTGTTTTGTGTATCATTGAATATCATCTTGTCTCTGTTCTACATTAATTATCGCTATATTTTTTTCTCATTTTTGAGCCTTGAACTATTCATTGTTGTCTTATTCTCTCTCCTAATCTTTATTCATCCATGATCTCTCTCGATTGAAACACTTATTTTCTGCGAATTCATGACTAATGGTCTGAAATTTATTTTTCCTACAGTTACCTTGAAAAGTGACGATTCCTGCACTGATTACAGAACGCAAAGAATCACTTTTCCGCTCTAGTGCGAGAAAAAAGTTTTCTGCACTCCAGATTTGCAACATGGCAACACAAAATGATTGGTGGGTTATATGGAGGATTAGTGCACGAGAACAAAAATTAAGTTGGTAAAAATAACTGTGGTTAGATTTAGATAAGAATCATTTCAATGGCTACCCTACATTCATGATAAAATCCCAATCTAGAAATCCAAAACATGAATAATGTTCATCTAAATCATAATTAAATAATCATCATTTACGAATTCTCATCATTAAATAATAAATAATAGTTCTTTTTTTATTCATAATTATTATTTCAACTCCAAGAAATGAGAAAAATATATAAAGTAATATATACATTATAAAATTCGAATTTTGAGGTTAATGATTACCGTTCGATATAAAAATAAAATAAATAAATAATAAAGAAGGATAATTGAGGTTAATGATTACCGTTCGATATAAAAATAGATAAAAATAATAAAAAACATAACAATACTACAATAAATAGTTTTTGGTGTCTATGTTATTTTTACAAATATTTTTCAGTTTACTTTGAGCATTTTTCTCGTTAATTTGAGCAAAAGTCTAAATTCCTGAATCGTGTTTCAGTAATATTTTTAGCTGGATGAAACAAACTTAGGTACGATTCTTCCCGCTAGGTCGCGCGCGTGTCGGTTCAGCCATCTTGTTGTGTTCAGCCATCTTGCATCTCGGTTCAGCCAACAAGCTGTTGGTGTGAATTTTGAATGTGAAGTTTTTGTTCCATCTGTATTTTTTCTGATTCTTGAATGAATAAAAATGAGAACTTTGGCTGAGAATTTTCAACTTCACTTGGATTATTATTTTTTAAATGAATTAAAGTTGCTATTAATAACAGCATCACACACACACACAAACATTTCATGGATTTCAGCCATCATTTTACCCATAATCATTCAATCAACCACTTCTCATATTCAATGGTAACTGTAGGAGAAATTAAATGTGAAATACGTGCGCAAAGGTCCTCTGCTGCACTCAAGAAGCCATTCCGCCCTCTCCTTTTCGGTGCAGCAAACTGTCACTTTGCGCACTAGTTGCACAAATAACTATTGTTGCTCTTTGTTGGCTACATTTTCTTTCCTTTGTTCTACACCAATCACTTTATGTCTCCCTAATAATAATTCAACCTTGTCGTTCAATTATAACTTTTTCCTTTTCTTGTAACTTCACCAATCTTCGGTAACGTTAAGTCATCATTGCTAGATAACACTGTAGGACGATCAAACTGCTATTATTTGATGACTTTCTCATGTAGATTCTCCGAGGATAATTGAAACATCAATTATTACTCCTGCTATTGCAGTAGTATTGTAGCAGAAGCTACTGCTTTTCACATTAAAAATCTCAAAAAATATTGTCTTCCCATCCATTCTGCTAACGATATTACTAATCTTCCCAGTAAGGCTCTCATATTACTCATTACAATAGTAATAAGAGAGTAACAGTCTCTAATCACTAACAGGGAGCGTGTAATCTTGTAAGTTTCTACACATTGTCTCATTCATCACTTTAGTATGACATCAATCAGATTAAACTAGTGGCTTGTGTTTGATATTCCTGTTCATAAGTCATACTAGCCGCCAGGCTCGCTTCGCTCGCCATATCCGTCTAGCCAGGGGGCTTCGCCCCCTGGACCCCCGACTGGATCGTCCAAGAATAAGATCAGCAGGCTCGCTTCGCTCGCCTGCATTTTTCATTTGAGCATTTTTATCATATGTTAGGACAATCCAGTCGGGGGTCCAGACTAAACGTCTAGCTAAACGGATATGGCGAGTGAAGCGAGCCTGACGGCTAGTAATAGGCCTATAATATTCCCAGGATTGAAGTAGCAGTGACCAATCAATTTTTCCGCGATAAATGCATTTAAATCTTCAAGTTGGTGCCAACCTAACAAAGTCAACTCAACATAATGCCAACCTGACAAAATTATTAATGTAGTTGCCAGTTAACAACTGTTTCGAAGAGGTAATCTATCTAGATTATAGTTCTTTAGTAACATATGATATGGAAATTTCAATTATAATCAAGAGATTGGGAGAAGAAGAATATACATGCTAAAAGACGAACTTTAAACCCTTAAAAACAACCCTTAGAGTTAAAATATTGCCAAAAGATTTCTTAGTGCGCCTCTAAAGGGCCAACTGAACATACCCACCAAATTTGAACGTTTTTGGTCCGGTAGATTTTTAGTTCTGCGAGTGAGTGAGTGAGTGAGTGAGTGAGTGAGTGAGTGAGTGAGTCAGTCAGTCAGTGAGTGAGTGCCATTTCGCTTTTATATATATAGATGACCAGGTAAAGCAGCACTATCAACTTCAAGTTACGTATATATGGTTCTCCATGCAAGAATTAATCAATATCTTATATTTGGATTTGAGAATAGCAGCAAGAAAACTTCCTGCAATGCGAATTCTCAATTTAAAAATACTTTTTATTACCTGAGCATTATCCTTATTACCTTATTCTATTATCAACATTTCTATTCAAAAAATGCTGACAGGATTTTGAAATATTTCATAGTTTCAAATTTATGAAGTTGTCACATTTGTTGATGTTTGAATTCTTGTTTCAGGTGAGAGACACCACATGAACTCTATTAATGTTCTCCTAGATACTTCTCATCCATCAATGGTGAGTTACATATTACATTTTATATTCAATAAAATACTCCACTAAAATATTCCCGACTACCACGGATTTCTTTTAAGAAAGGATTGAATAACTAACATTGAAGTCAACACTTCCTCACTGAATTTGTAATAGGGGCTAAACCACATTAATAGCCTGAACTGAATGCGCTATGTATGAACACAGGAAACAAAAATACATAGCATAAACATAGCAAAGCATAAACCAGATTGTAGGGTGACACAGAAGAAAAACGGGAACTTTTAGAAATGCCATGAAACATTAGTGGGAGAGGCAAAAATGTATTTTATTCAAGCTAATGTGAAGTTCAAGACTTACCATCTGAAAATTATTAATAAGATCTATCTCTTTTTGACAATTACTTCTTCAAGATGGCTTCCTTTTGAACAAATACACTCTTGAAATCTGTGTTGACGATTCTGATCACTGCAACATCTGCGTTTCCTGGTCCCATGATCTGTCCACCTGCGATTTTCTGTTTGTGGAGCTATCTCAAATCAAACGTTTTCACAACTTGACCAATAACTGTGGTTGAATCATAACAGACAATTCAAAATGAAATCATAATCCCAGCTGAAATGTTGCAGTAATAGTTCAGGAATCTCAACACAGATTTCAAGAGTGTATCCGTGTAGGAAGAGAAATCTTGAAGAAGTTATTATCAAAGTGATAAATTTTATCAATAATACTTAAAACGTTAGTCTTGAACTCCAAATTAGCTTGTATAAAATGATTTTTGCCCTCCCCACTAATGTTTTATGGCGTTTTTAAAAGTTCCCGTTATTCTGTGTCACCCTGATCTCCTGTGCAACATAATAGGTCTACTATTCAAACATTCAAGTCATCATCTGATAGCATTAGAGAGAGTGGAACTTTACTTTTCAAAGTTTCATTAGAAAAAATTAGTTGAAAAGAGTCATTTCCTTCATTGAACATATCTTCTACTGCAAAAAAGTAGAGATAAACTTTGACGAGGTTCCTTTCAAAACGGTGTTTTTTCAGAGATGTTCATCTAATTCCATCAAGTCCTACAGTATAACAGACTAGTACTTGAAGATTATGGAGAGTTTGCATTCACTTGAATGGGAGAGAGCTCTTGAAAACACTATACGGATTGGTTGGTTTTCCTCTCTTCTCTCCAGTTTGAGTTTATTTGAGTTTAAATGGGAACATTCGTTAGTTTGTTGGGATATCATCCGAAAACTCTCTCTCACACACACAAAATGATTAGGAATTGTCCACCATCTTCATGGTCTGTGATACTGTAGAGCTTAATGGAATCAGATGAAAATCTCTGTATTGTTGAGATTATGATATCGTATTAGTATTGATTTTATATGGTAGACTAGCCGTCAGGCTCGCTTCGCTCGCCATATCCGTCTAGCCAGGAGGCTCCGCCCCCTGGACCCCCGACTGGATCGTCCAAGAATGAGATCAGCAGGCTCGCTTCGCTCGCCTGCATTTTTCATTTGGGCATTTTTATCATAATGTTAGGACAATCCAGTCGGGGGTCCAGACTAAACAACTGGCTAAACGGATATGGCGAGCGAAGCGAGCCTCACTGCTAGTAATATAACATTCCCAGGATTCAAGTAGCAGTGCCCAATCAATTTTTCCGCGATAAATGCATTTAAACTTGGTTTAAACTTCTTCAACTTGGTGCCTACCTAACAAAGTCAACTCAACTTAATGCCAACCTGACAAAATTATTAATTTAGTTGCCAGTTAACAACTGTTTCGAAGAGGTACTCTATCTAGATTATAGTTCTATAGTAACATATGATATATGATATGGAAATTTCAATTATAATTAAGAGATTGGGAGAAGAAGAATATACATGCTAAAAGACGACTTTTAAACCCTTAAAAAACAACCCTTAGAGTTAAAATATTGCCAAAAGATTTCTTAGTGCGCCTCTAAAGGGCCAACTTAACATACCTACCAAATTTGAACGTTTTTGGTCCGGTAGATTTTTAGTTATGCGAGTGAGTGAGTGAGTGAGTGAGTGAGTGAGTGAGTGAGTCAGTCAGTCAGTCAGTCAGTGAGTGAGTGCCATTTCGCTTTTATATATATATATAGATAGATACTAATACTGAATGGAAACCACTTGATATTATAAAAACCACCAATTTAAAACAATTCGAGATACCAGTTTCTTATGATAGACTATTATCAATCCTTAGTTAACTGATAGCTTGACCATTGAGAGACAGAATGTAGTGTGGTAGAAGCTCTGCGATTGGACAATAGCTGTTGACCAATGAACGTTGAGCTCTGTCATTGGTCGAGACGAGACACAACCCTTGTACTCCAAATATGGTCGTCAGAACCGTTCAACAACAACCAATGAAGATAACTCAGTGACGAACAAAAACTGTGAGATATGAGTGAGAATTGGAAAATGTACAATAATGAAACAAATAGTGAAACAAAATGAAACAAAAACACAAAATAGAATGAAAGGAATAATGAGGTCCATGTTATTGTGGCAGTATTTGATTAACATTGGTGTTGCTAACCTTGTCTATCATTCGACAAAGCAGATCCTTTTCTGACTGTGCAACTCTGCCAGATCTATAATATTATTCAAGTATGTAAGAATATATTTTACTAGCCGTCAGGCTCGCTTCGCTCGCCATATCCGTCTAGCCAGAGGGCTCCGCCTCCTGGACCCCCCAAAAATGAGATCAGCAGGCTCGCTTCGCTCGCCTGCATTTTTCATTTGAGCATTTTCATCATATATTAGGACGATCCAGTCTAAACGTCTGGCTAAACGGATGTGGCGAGCGAAGCGAGCCTGACGGCTAGTAATGTAGTATTCTCAGGGATAGCTCTGATTGAAGTAGCAGTGCTCAATCAATTTTTCCGCGATAAATGTATTTCAATCTTCTACTTGGTGCCAACCTAACAAAGTCAATTCAACTTAATTCCAACCTGACAAAATTATTAATTTAGTTACCAGTTAACAACTGTTTCGAAGAGGTACTCTCTATATTAACATATGAAATGGACATTTTTCAATTATAATTACGAGAATATACATGCTAAAAGACGATCTTTAAACCCTTAAAAACCACCCTAAGAGTTAAAATATTGCCAAAAGATTTCTTAGTGCGCCTCTAAAGGGCCAGAACATACCTATCAAATTTGAACGTTTTTGGTCCAGTAGATTTTCAGTTCTGCGAGTGAGTGAGTCAGTCAGTCAGTCAGTCAGTGAGTGAGTGCCATTTCGCTTTTATACATATATTGTACATAGATAATTGCTTTGTATAATAGATAGTATAATATTTAGTATAATAGATCGACTTAAAATTCAATCTCAATAATTATTAAAGTTTATTGAATGAAAAAGACTTAGAAATTGTCAAAAACCACAGATTAATTGATACTTAGAAAGACCGGTTTCGGTTATTACACCATTGTCAATCTCTGATGTCAGTTTATCAGAGATTGACAATGGTGTAATAACCGAAACCGGTCTTCCTAAGTATCAATAAATCTGTGATTTTTTGACAATTTCTTAGTCTTTTTCATTCAATATGAATAATTACCACAATATCAACTTCTCAACTACACAAAAAATTAAAGTTTATTATTCTTCGGAAAATATAGCGACCTTCTTGACAAATAAAATGTAGATGATAATTTCAAACATGGATAAACAGGTGATATCACATCAGATATACTGGTTTCAGGTTTCCTCTATGGAAGACAGTGGCTAGGCAGAGAATCGGCAACTTTGTTGTCCATTTTCCACTGTCATTATAACGTGAACCTTACTATAGGTTGACAATATTGGATTCCGAAATCTGAGGTGAAAATCCACCTGAATTTATCCTGTTGATGAAAATCTGGATCTAGGTCATATAAACCCTGAAACCGGATATTATCGTATCCTCTCCTACAGTATCCTTTATCCTGTTATCCTTTATGGAAATTCTGAATTTTGGTCACACAAATCCTGAAACCGAATATCATAAAATTCTCTCCTTCAATATCAAGTAGTAATAATATTATCGAGTGACCTGGCAGGCATAGTATTAAGTTATTATTGTTGATAAAACTGGGAAACTAATTATTATCATTTGAGTCGAATCTATTGCAATTCCAGTGCTTTGATAGAAGATGAACAGAGTAGTGTTTTAAACGCATGAATTCTAGGATAAATTGAATCGAACGCAAATAGGCTCCCGGATTCAATCAACAGGATAATTGCATTTCTGAATGAAATTGATTGCTTTGGACGCAGTCTATTCCAACAGGGTGGATATCATCTGATAGAAAATAATTAATCATTGCTTATTCAAACGATTTTGTATGTGGAAAGTAAACCATTCATCTATAGCGCACTATTTATATAAAATATGAAGTGACCTGGCTGACTCAGGTCTGGTTTCAGAGTTTTCAGGTCGCAACTGATCAATTTCAGGGCCTCTCACTTGACCTAACGACTGCTTTTTAGGCAGCCGGGACCGACGACTAACGTGTCCATCCGAGACACGTTAAAAATGCATCCGAAGTACACTATTGGAAAATGCTCATGATTTGTGTTGTATCCAGTATCTCAACTGAATTGTTATACTGTCCTTCATACTAATTTCGTCCATTCATAATATTTTTACCCATATTTTGTGAAGAGGGGTTTGATTGATTGATTGATTGAGTACTTTATTCATGTAGATTACAATATATACTGGCTTATACACTTATATACAATAGCTTACAATACAGCAAAATTATAGATGAATTTACATAATATAGACTAAGAAAATAATTATTGAACTGTATATGATATGAAAAAGCAACTTGTAATATAATAACTATAGATAATAATCATATTGTTATGAATCTACATAAATTGGCGGAGCTTCGGACATATCAATGTCCATTCTTCGGAAAGAATATTAAAAATATCCTCCCCACTAACTCTCTACCAAGGGGTGAGAGAAAGGGAGAGTATCTAATCCATAGTTCTTCTAATTGACCGAGCGAAGTGAGGTCTAAGATTCGAGTCGACGGTTTGGCGTTTCTCTTAATATTTAAATTTTTGAATGTTTAAATGTTTATACGCATAATGTGTTGTGCATTTACGGCGAAACGCGGTGATAGATTTTCATGAAATTTGACAGGTATATGTTCTTTTTTTAATTTTGTGCGTCGACGTATATACAAAGTTTTTGGAAATTTTGCATTTCAAGGATAATATATGAAAGGGAATAGGAGCCTCCTCCATACGCCAATATTAGAGTAAAAATCAGACTATAGAATTATTCATCATAAATCAGCTGACAAGTGATTACACAGTTGTGTGGAGAAGTCAGTCTATTGCTGTATTTCCATGAGGTCTATAGTTTCAATCAGGTACTTGAGAATGAGAATACTGCGTGAGGTTTACTGTTCACAGAACTACTAGTTAAATGAGCATGAGTAGGGTGAAAGTGAGAAGAAATGGGGATATAATCTTATAGATATGGAGAGGAATCCTTTCCATGATGTGAGAATGTGTTTTAGAGAGAAGTAGTGGAAGAATGGAAGATAGAGAGATTGATTGATTGATTGATTGAGTACTTTATTTATGTAGATTACAATATATACTGGCTTATACACTTATATACAATAGCTTACAATACAGCAAAATTATAGATGAATTTACATAATATAGACTAAGAAAATAACTATTGAACTGTATATGATATGAAAAAGCAATTTGTAATATAATAACTATAGATAATAATCATATTGTTATGCATCTACATAAATTGGCGGAGCTTCGGACATATCAATGTCCATTCTTCGGAAAGAATATTAAAAATATCCTCCCCACTAACTCTCTACCAAAAAAAGAGAAAACTAAAAGCAAGAAATCTTAATAGTGAATAAATCTCACTCACACAAAACATTCACACACACACACACACCCACACAATCACACTTACACTCACACCTCTAAAGAACATAGAGTAAAACCGCCTAGTTAAGCCCTCCCTCCCTGATCCACGCCACGACAGCCGCACTGAACCGGCGTTGACTGTCAAGCAGCCTAATATGAGCTGGCAGTGAATTCCATAATCTAATCGCACTAACATGGAATGACTTATTATATAGCTCAGTTCTGTGAATTGGAACGGACAATGAGCAAGCTCCATGACGCGTCCCACCCCTGCCAACATCACCCATGAAGCGAAACCCTGCTGCCAAGTAATTGGGAGACCGAGATTTCAAGAGTTTGAAGAGGAACATGAGTGCATGGAGACTCCTGTATTCGTGCAGTCTTAAAAGTTTGAGCTGTCCAAAGTATTGAGTAATATGTTCGTCACGTCGTAAACCAAAGATGAAGCGCACACAGTAATTCTGAGCGCGCTGCAATCTCTGAGTAAGTTGAACAGTCATGTCCATAGTCACTAAGTCACAGTAGAAAAAAAAGGGGAATATCAATGTTTTAACTAACATGATTTTAGTAGGAAAAGGTAAAAGGTGTCCAATCCTTTTCAAAGAGTTAATCCCAGCTACAACTTTGTTACTGGTCGAGTTTACATGGTCTGTCCAGTCGAGAGTATTTGTAAAAGTCAAACCAAGATTCTTCACCCTGGTGCTGTAGTCAAGTTGAACATTGTTTATTCTTATGCGGGGTAAGTCATTAAGGCTTAGTCTAGTCAAGAGTCTTGAGTGACCTACAACCATGACCTGCGATTTGCTCTCATTAATTTTTAAACCATTATTCTCCGTCCAGGTGATCACACGGGCAAGGTCATGGTTCATGTCACTCACAGCTGTCGCCGCATCACCAAGCTTGAAATGCTTATACAGCTGCAAGTCGTCAGCATACAAGTGATGCTCTGTAGTATTTAGTACATGAGTCA